>NC_068362.1:17966392-18116392 GCF_020536995.1 Dreissena polymorpha | reverse complement strand
ATGACCGCACATCCGAATATCAACAATTACTTAAATAACTGATAAAAATAATGAATTAATATGACTTGACAAGTAAGTCTCAATTTATTTTTATTATCGATGATAATGGACTGAATATTGAACATAAGCCACCAAACATTGTTTCTGAAAAAATGTTACTTTGATTAGATATGTTAGTGGTGTCAGACATCATACACCACCTTATTTTGTGTTTCCGGATTAGCGTATTGTGAACTCCCTGCTAGCAGAAGCTAACCCTGCAGCAGCAGGCACAGTCAGTGCAAATGGATGTTAAAATTCTGTTGTATTTGACCATAAAATTCATTTATTGAAGTATTTGCCAGTGAGAGACAGGGGTTATATTCGGGTTTATATGATTGCCACCACAAGAGTCACGAATCTTTGCCGTTGATTGAATGTGCAAAAGAGAACACATAATTCTGCTTGTTTTGCCTCCTTATTGTAGTCATCTGTTGGAGCCCTTAGATATCAGTTGTTATGGGCCCTAGAATAAGCCTGGCATTCTGCCTGTCAGAGACACATAAGTGAAAGGGGTGGCACTTACATCAGAAGTTATGAAATAAGTGCGTTTGCTTGAAGAGCGTACACACGTACCTTAACTCGCCCATTGTCAATTAAAGGGACATTTTCATTTTTAAAAGTAGTTAAAAACCAACTTGTAGTTAGTGAAATTTTGATGCAACCAATTGAAACTTTAGACTTTGAATGATGAAAAATTGGATATGGGTACATTGTGTGTGCTTTCAATAAACATGACAGTCACTACAAAATCGTATATATAATATACTCTGTAAGATACGTTATATATTATATCATTTTAAATTAAAACTACAAAATTGACAACTATCCAAAGATATATTATTCATTTGAGTGAAGAAATGATATATTATAATAACCATAATAAGTTTTTCCGTATGACTCTGCCTTTTAAGGAATAATTTATCATAAACGTTATAATAAATATATGTAAAATAAACGAGACCAAGGATGGCTTCCTGTCATGTATAGTGTACTTGTAAGACAAACAGATTCTTCCAAAATATTGCTGTCATTACATCAGTCTATTAGTATCTCATTTACAGTGAAATAATTTGCAGTTCATGTGTGCAGAGAATGGTTCATATTTTGGTAAAAGTAATTGCAATGCTTTTTAACGTATCTTACAAAAGTATATCATGCATTGCAGAAAGCACTTTTTAGAACAAAAACATATCAATGAATGACTGACTTGCCTTTCTCTAGTAGTAAAATCGTTTTAAAAATCTAAACAAAACAACTTGCTTAAATAACTGAAAAAAAAAACATAAAATTGTTAACGTATCTTACATTTAACCATAGTGTCAACTAAACTCCTTTTTTTATAAGATGCTTGCTAGTTTAAGCTGAAAACAATATTTTAATATATACATTATGCATTATGAGTTTAAAATCATCCCATGTAAGCAATACTGGACTGATATTTTGGCATTGTATGCCACTACAAAAAGTTAACGTATCTTACAGTGTGAATCTTTCTTAGAGAACAACTTCGTGCCTAGTCTGTTGCTCAATATCTGTTTAAACAATTTATTAGTCGATGTTTTATTATTGCAGTGACTGATATATAAAATTCCATTAATACAAATACACAGTCTACATTCTCAATGAAAAAAATAGAAATTATGCAAATTCGTACATGTACTTATTAACAAATCGCTTTAGTTCATTGTTTATCTTGTAAAAGAATCAAGTTTGATCATTATCAAACTCTGTATGCCCGAAGTCTAACATTATAAGTAGCGTATTGGTAGTCATATACCGGTATAATCAAGTAAGATCACAATGAATGTTAAATAAATGTGATGAATATAAAAATTGTATGAAATCTTACAGTACGAGCACTCGCTGTCAAGTTCTTTGTATACATAATTTGTGTGATTATTTTTATCATCTGAACTGTATACAGTGCCGAGAAAAGATCATGTACTAACAAAGTGACAGCTATTAGATAAGGTAAATAATAAAAAAAGACAGCGGTCCTCATTAATGGTATTATTATTCGTTTATTAAAGTCTACATTCTCCATGAAACACAGATTGTGCAGTTTGTTGTAAACAAACTACTGTACGTCATTGCGCATTCCATGAATGTATCAAGCTCATCTACTAATGTAACATGGCCAATTATTAAATTTACCATGTCCCTGCAGGTCATTCACATTCAAATTATTTCCCTATCACTGTATTCTTTATGATATACCCATGGTGGAGTTCGGATAGAAATGTAAGATACGTTAGCAAAATTGTAAGATACGTTAAATACAATATCAAAAACACAAGGCCTAATGGAGTATTAGTATTATCAAACTATATACTTACTTACATTGTAATGTAATTTTGACACTTGTTATATCATTCAAGCACGCATTTACTGACAGAATAAAATTCATCTTATAAACATTGTGCCCTTAACATAACATAGAGCGTGTAATATACGTTAACTTAATGTAAGATACAGCACATCTATTCAATAACAAGACCTTTAAATTTTAAGATTAAAGTATAATATCATGTGAAACACAAAACCAATTATTCTAAAACGGTAACTTATCCCATCTATAACGTATTAAATAAACCATGGGCCAAAATCAAACTTTATATCAAGTTATAATCAACCTGCTTACAAAACTATGGTAATTACCCAGAAACATGGTTCTGTCGAGTCTATCTAATGTTAGTTATGCACGTGTGTGGTTTAAAGAATCTAAATATAGGATTTTAACAAATAGGAAACTGATAACATGAAAGCATGTTAACGTATCTTACCATAACGTATCTTACCAGCATTTTTAGTTTGTATTACCATCATAATGTTTGTCGTTCTAATTACAATAAATGTGCTATATCTTGTCATTATAGAGCAGGTTACTAAGGAAAAACTTAACCTGGAATATCATAGTTGTGTTTATTTGGATTATTTAGTCGATCGAGTGTTAACGTATCTTACACAAAATGTACGCAGCAATTAAAAATTCAAATTTCGTCATTTTGTGGTGTTTTAATTCTCAAACGATGAGTCTTATTACTATTATAAACATGTAATGTGACCACTGCCAATGTCATATACATATAATTCAAACTAAATTTACATTATTTCATACCAAATATGTGTTATCAAAATTTGTTAACGTATCTTACCGCAGTTTATGGGACACTCATTTAATATGTTATGTAAACATAATAAGCATGCTTTCAGTGTCAATTGCATATTTTAATGTTTTCCAGTTAGGTTTCATTCAGTTCACAAACAAAAACCCTCTCTAAATCACCAGTTAATTATGTTTTGTGTCCCTAACACTTTATCACCCACGCCTGGGTTATTAGAAATATTACATTTTAGAGGTATATGTCGTCAAATATCAACTTAAAATGACTTTTTAATTCGGTAAAAAGTGCTGTGTTCGGTTAACAGCCATTGTTGTCTGTCCAAAACAGCTTCAAAACTTAGCACATTTTGTATCAATTAAAATATATAGGCACGGGACAGTTAAAAAATTAAAATTTCCCTTTAATTGACAATGGGCGAACTGCATTATATATCCAGGAAGCTTTCAGGTAGTCGGTTGTATTTTCCTCAAATCCAGATGTGATATGTCCGTTAGATCTTGCTCCATCAACAGCTTTAAAAAATTAAGACTCGATTAAAGTTGTTCCTGAAATATCAGATTAATCATTTATTCAAACAAAAGGTGGTCGTATTCTAATAAATGTTCAACCGAAAAAGCAAATGAATACCCTTAGTAACTATGTAGGAGGCAAAGCTATAAGAGAATCGTCAGTTGATGGTCAGTAATGTTTCACTTAAAGAGAAAACATTCTACAGATGTAGAACAGTATATCACATCTTCGGCTGTACCAAGTACTCCCGGTCTTAAGGTGAAACGAAAGCAGCCTCCAGTTGAAGTGGTGGTCAGCTCCGACACAGATGACAGTGAAATTGCAGTGTCTGACAAGTGCATTATGTGCAAGGTCTTCTATCCCCCTTGCACTTTCGTACATTACCATTGTCAAATAGGGATTATGTGATTTGTGTCAAGGATGGGTAAATTTGACTTTTTATACCCCCATCAAAGTTCTAAGGCAAGTTGACTCTCCTTTGCCCTAAGTGTACCTCTGAGGACAAATGAAATAGACAGCGGACGTGTACATAAAGCTGTAAATAAGTTCTTAAATCTGTTATTTTTTGTTCATACTAGTTCAATACAGTTTAAATACGTTCATGATTTATTTGGACCGTGCTCCTTAACTTTGTTGAAGAGTATTGAATTGTTATTAGTAACTATTAGTGCAATACGACCGTCGAAAATACCACACCCGATGCGCAGAACACAATTGGTGAATGTGTGACAATTTTTACTATTGTAAACATGTAAACAGCTTTTCCGATGAAGTTTGTTTAATATATAAAAGTCTATTTAAAACAAATGTCTTTATGGAAATGCACACGAGTTTCATATTTATTTGCCTCATTTATTTTGCCATTTGTTGAAAAAATCACAGAATCGTCGAAAATACCCCACACCGTATATAAAATATAAAACACGGAAATGACAACTATCAATAAAAAAATTCCGAAACAAAAAAACCAACAACATCCAGTAGAAACATAATTTGGAGCAAAACGCAAAGGTTTCATGAGAAAACTTTCTTTTAGCAAATAGTGCAAATAAGAGAACAAGTACATGAGTTGACATCATTGAAAACAAGCAAGTAACTGTTAGTTGTTTAACAAACATAGTTTATTGTTATATATAAATATTCTGTAGGTTTAAAGTACATACATAACATGACATTCTACTCACGATCTGAACTGCGGATCGAGTTGATGAATTCACGACTTAGAACGGGGTATGGAATGTATTCTAATTTCTGGGTGTCGGCATCACCGAATTACACGCTAAATGTGGACCGCGGACACGGAAACATCAGTAAGTATGAACTGTCGTTTGACTCACATAAGTACCTATTATATTGCAATTATAATATACTAATTTGTGTATTGATTCTTGTTTTTACTATTGAACACTGCCATTTTTATGATCATAACCAATTCAACAACTTGTAATTACTGTATTTTTTTGGCATTGCTATGTGTATTTTTAGCGAATTGTTATGATCACATAAAACCGTTTTATAGGTTTAGAAGATACATTTGGTATGGATTTTTACGCTGGGTATAGATTTTTAACATATGACAATGGTGACATTAACAACGCGTCCCTTATCGGGCATGGAGGATGGTGGTATCGTGGATGTTCTTATTGTGGAACAGTGAATTTGAATGGCCAATACATTACGCCCGGAACAAGGAATTACCCCTACGAACATGCTGCAGTCTTTTATTATAGTTTTGACCTCTATTTTTCCTTGAAAGAGACGAAAATGATGTTCAGGAGAATTTAACAAGTATCTAATGCTGACCAATATGAGGAATACAATATTATGTTTCCGAACCTTCTGCTGCTGTCCATTGAATTGTCAAGTACGTTTTGTGCGAAATAAGCATTAGCTGGCAATATTTCATAACATGTGTATATATATTTACGCTCAAACAATAATAATATTATAATTAAAATTTTATATAAAAAAACGTTCACATTTTGTTGGACGACACATTTTCTTAACATTTATGTACACAAATTTATCAGCTCATCGTGCTAATTCAATAACAGTTTAATAAAGAGTAAATTATCTTGTTCCAAATTTATTTGTCATGAAATAAAGTACCTCTCAAAGATTCCATTCACATGTGTTGAACAGCACTACATAGTTGTAAGAGATAATACATGTATACTTAAGGTTCATGTAAAGTCCCAAAATGACCCCATATAGATGAAATTTTAAAACATAAAAATGATCAGTTATACCCAAAATAAGTTAATGAAATTTACATATGGTTGCAATAATCACATTTTTATTCCATATTTGTACACAATTAAAAAAAAAACACTCACAAATGGTAGTAATAATGTAATTATTATCAAAAATATTGCAAGGTATGGCAAATTCTCAATTTTATTAAAAAAACACAAATGCACCAAATAAAAACACCAACAGTATATGCAAGTTATATGTAAGGTACTCCGAGCATTGAATTGCGTCAATACAGCCCCACAAAGACACTATGCGTATTTCAAAATGAACATGTCAATGCCATGAGTCGCTATTTATAGATTTTGGAAAAATACTAACTTTCTGCGCGCATAGCATGCGATCAATAAGAGTTATGATCTTATAAAATAAAATTAATGAAAATATATCATTTTCATAATATCTCCATAACAATGACACTTACTTGAAACGCACTATTTGAAAAGAATCTTGATATAATTGACTCTCCTCCCGGTTTAATTTCATCGGTCGTCCATCTTGGTCAGAAATGTGTATTGATTCGTATTTGCGAATTTGTTAAATATTGCTTATATTAAATATTTACTTTATAACATAACTTGAAATTACCTCATAAACAAATTATACAAATTTTAGAACAAACGGATCGTGAGTAATTTATCAATGATCGATTTTGAAACGAAATATTTTTCGAATATACTTCCGGCAAATAATGGCTTCCTGAACAAGTAAACATGACAAGACAATAAAAAAGCACTTTTTCATCGATGACAAGGTTTTTATAGAAATGTAAGTGTTCAGTTGGTTTAATATGTGCGTGTGCCCAACATTTGTATAATTCATTTTTCCGATCCCACCAATATTATGCCTAGATCGTTAATTGAAATATTGTTATGTCGACTTCCTTGAAACCGGATGTTTTATGCCCCACATGTTTAACTAACGTGTATGGAGTCCGAGATCTGACATAAACATGTTGTAATTTGTTTTAAGGTAGCCAATTAGTCGTCTTTCCGAGTCCTATATATTTCAAATGAACAATCAAAGTGTTTTCCCTTTTGGTAATATAGTTTATTTTTTGTAATTGTGTCATTTTGTGACTATAATGAGTACTGTATTGCGAGTAGATAAGTAATTTTGAAAATGAAGGTTCACTGGTAAGTCCACCATACTTAAAGTAGTTCCCAATTATTGTGTTAACTTTTGACATTTGTTTTATGTTTTTCTTTTCCTTATTTTAGGATTGTTGGTGTGTGTTGTGTGGACTTTTCATTTGTAGTACCTAACATTAAGTGTATACAATATTTTGACCAAAGGAATTTGTTCAATTTAACTCCGTTTGTTATTTTGATAATTTCATGCATGCGCTGTATATTTCTTCAAAAGCAACATTTTGCATCATATTTTTTTTTATTAGCATTTTCTTATATGTTCTACAAGTGTTAACGAGGCTATTGACTTATAAATTGAATTTATTGCCATAATATTTATTGAAGTATTTCTATGTGAAGAATACGTCTTTTTACACTTTACATGAACCTTAATATATTGATCTATAATATTTATACATTTTAATGTTTTGTTTAAATTATTTTTCAACACATACACATATGCATAGCTGTATAAAAATGTGGTATTTCAATCCCACCCAAAACTAAATTGTTTATGAAGACATCAAGGATTTCTTACTAAAGCGGACTTTTTAAGTGAATCGTTTTTTCCGGAATTATATCACCTTGAGTTAAGAATTGCGAATACAAACGGCAGATTACTAGTAATCTACACGCTAAATAAGCGTACACAATAGCCTCCCTTAGTTATATAAATTAATAGTTATTTTGTTAACGGTTATGTTTTCGTTAAATTTCTTTGAAACCTTTTTTCTCTGAACAATATAAAATTTGAATACATATGCCATAGCTGAGTAAAGGGCATAATATATTGCATGTTCCTTATCTCCGAGAGTGTGTATTAAGTCGTCTTCAATAACTGGGTTCATCTTGCTCAAACATGCACCATGGGATGAACTTAATTTATACGTAGATTGTCTTGAAGTGAGGCATATTGGCTTCGAAGTGTTTTGTCAGAAGTATGTCGCTTTGTTTAGATTTTTCACCATAGAATATGTTGTCCATTTGTTTACTCATCTTTAACTACTGGTTGGATTGCGCTTAAACTTTCCCTTTTTTTTAATTGCGTATATGTTTAATGATCATTTTGAAAAGGGATTAAGTCTAACATGAGTTTTTTCCTATTATGGCTATTTGTCTGTTGTTTTTTTCCATTAAAAAAATATATATTCCCAAATATGTGTGTTGATGTTTTCCTTTTCAACTGCTTTGCCGATTTCGCTTTTACTTCCACAGCTGAATGACCTTTATGTTTTGATCATTGTTAGGTAGGAATTTAAGTTTCTACAAGTTTTAGCTGTATAATAGACCTTTTTAAACAAAAGGTATTGTGTTCTATTAATAGTTTGAAATTATAGTGGCCTAACCCACCATACTTTCAAACTTTAAATAGAACAAACTATCTGTAGCTGTGGGGAACCAAACATGAGTTGTGGGGGACCGTTTCCTTGACACGTCTCTAGCTTTGTTTTGATATGGAAAGCGACCAGGCAGCCCCTGTGCACGCAATTTGAAAATCAAAATGTTGACATTTGCCTTTATAGCATCATTAAAATTCGAAGGTGAATTTCTTCTAAGTAAGCTATTTGTATACATTACGGCGATACTAACTTATAAATACTTACCGTTTTGTATAGTATGAAAATAGTATAACGCACCGCGACTAAATACATTACATTCATAAAGTTCTGCAATCATACCCAATCCATGTACATGGGCGTGGCGAGCCCTCCAAGGATGTGACAAACATTTTAGGGGGTCCGGAGGCATCCCCTTCCCGGAAAAAAGCCAAGTGGTGGACGCAGACGCGATTTTTCTCATTATAGTTTTTAAAAATAAACTATTCGTTTCGTTGATTATTTTTTTTAACATATATAAAGTTTTGGCAACAGATGGCAATTCACGAGGCATGTGAAGTTGGCTATTAGATGTTAGACTTTCATCAGCTGTTTAAAATAGAAATGCATAGCTATGCATTGGGTGTTCGTAAGATGTTAAAAAGCAAAACACAGCTATGCCCCAGATTTTCATTAGCTTTTCATGACATAACGAATAGCTATACATTAGATATTCGACAGGTTTTTCAAATCAAAATGAACAGCAGTTCACCAGGTCTTCGACAGGTATTCAAATGAAAATTAGTGTATGCCGCCAACTTGAGCCGGGCTGTCAAACATCATAATGCATAGCTATGCACTAGGTGTTCGATACGTTTTCAAATTACAATGAAGAGCTGTTAACCAGGTGTTCACCAAGAATTCAAATAAAAAAGGTGTTTACCGCCGTATTTAGCAGTGTTTTCAAGTAGCGTAACGCATAGCTGTGCACTGGGTGTTCGATAGGGTTTAACATTAAAATGAAGAGCTCTTCACCAGGTTATCGCCAGGTATTCAAATAAGAAAATGGTGATTACAGCCGTATTGAGCAGTGCTTTCAAGTAGATTTATGCATAGCTGTGCATTGGGTGTTCAATAGGGTTTTAAATTAAAATGAAGAGCTCTTCACCAGGTCTTCGCCAGGTATTCAAAGAAGAAAATTGTGATTAACGCCGTATTGAGCAGTGCTTTTAAGTAGCGTAGCGCATTGCTGTGCCCGAGGTGTTCAACAAGTTTTAAAATTAAAATGAAGAGCTCTTCACCAGATCTTCGTCATGTATTCAAATAATGAAATGTTGTTTGCGACCGTATTAAGCCGGACTTTTAAGCATTGTAATGTATAGCTATGCACTAGGTGTTCGATACGTTTTCAAATTAAAATGAAGAGCTGTTCACCAGGTGTTCGCCAGGTATTCAAATAAAAAGAAAATGATGTTTCCGCCGTATTGAGCAATGCTTTCAAGTAGCATAATGCATAGCTGTGCACTGGGTGTTCGATAGGGTTTCAAATTAAAAGGAACAGCTCTTCACCAGATCTTCGCCAGGTATTCGAATGATGAAATGTTGTTTGCGCCGTAAAAAAACAGGACTTTCAAGCATCACAAAGCATAGCTATACACTAGGTGTTCGATACGTATTCAAATTACAATGAAGAGATGTTCACCAAGTGTTCGCCATGTATTCCAATAAGAAAATGGTGATAACCGCCGTATTGAACAGTGCTTTAAAGTAGCGTAATGCATAGCTGTGCACTGGTTGTTCGACAGGGTTTTAAATTAAAATGAAGAGCTCTTCACCAGGTGTTCGCCATATATTCGAATAATGAAATGTTGTTTGCGGCCGTTTAAAGCCGGACTTTCAAGCATCATAATTCCTAGCTATGTACTAGGGGTCGATACGTTTTGATATTACAATTAAGAGCTGCTAACAAGGTGTTCGTCAGGTATTCAAGTAAACAATGGTGATTCCCGCCGTATTGAGCAGTGCTTTCAAGTAGCGAAACGCATAGCTGTGCACTGGGTGTTCGATACGTTTTTAAAGTACAATGAAGAGCTCTTCACCAGGTGTTTGCCAGCTATTCAAATAAGAAAATGGTGATATCCACCGCAATGAGCAGTGCTTTCATGCATAATAATGCATAGCTATGCACTAGGTGGTCGACAGGGTTTTTAATTAAAATGAAGAGCTCTTCACCAGATCTTCGCCAGGTATTCGAATGATGAAATGTTGTTTGCGGCCGTAAAACACCGAATTTTCAAGCATCACAATGCATAGCTATACCCCAGTTGTTCGATACGTTTTCAAATTACAATGAAGAGCTGTTGACCAGGTGTTCGCCAGGTATTCCAATAAGAAAATGATGATTACTGCCCTATTGAGCAGTGCTTTTAAGTAGCGTAATGCATAGCTGTGCACTGGGTGTTCGATAGGGTTTCAAATTACAATAAACAGATCTTCACCAAATCTTCGCCAGGTATTCGAATAATTAAAAGGTGTTTGCTGCCGAATAAAGCCGGGCTTTCAAGCATCACAATGCATAGCTATTCGCCAGGTGTTCGATACGTTTTCAAATTACAATGAAGAGCTGTTCACCAGGTGTTCGCCAGGTATTCCAATAAGAAAATGATGATTACCGCCGTATTGAGCAGTGCTTTTAAGTAGCGTAATGCATAGGTGTGCAGTGGGAATTCCAAAGGGTTTCAAATTACAATGCAGAGCTCTTCACCAGATCTTCGCCAGGTATTCGAATAATTAAATGGTGTTTGTGGCAGTAAAAAGCCGGACTTTCAAGCATTATAATGTATAGCTATGCACTAGGTGTTCGATACGTTTTCAAATTACAAAAAACATCTGTTCACCAGGTCTTCGACCGGTTTTCAAAACCACAAATGGTGATTGCCGCCAAATTGAAACAATGTTGATAGAGGTCCACTACATGACGTTTTATGCCAAGATGAAACGTTGAGGAAAAGATTTTATCAAATTTTCACTTTAAACATATAAGGGAAACACATTTCGCTCTGGGTGGGGCAATTTTGACCCCCGGGGCATAATTTGAGCAATCTTTGTGGAGGTTCACCAGACGATGTTTTGTGCCAAATCAGGCCCGTAGCCAGGGTTTTGAAAAGGGGGTGCGAATTTTTGTCATAGACGATTGTTATTGAGCAACGAAGTGGAGAAGGGAGTATGTGCGGGAGGGGATGATGAAACGTAAACTCATTCATTCTGGTCATTTTTTAAAATGTATTCAGAGACTGAAGTTATAGAGCATTTTATATGAAAATGCACTTTCATTGACCATACTCAGTGACTGATCTACATGAATATGATACAACATAAATGTATTCCCCACCACGTTTTTCAATAAACACCTTTTTCGATCAGTCACATGAATACATCATTTTATACGGTGTTTAACCCCACACTAGTATGCGCGCACACACTTTGTTTACCTATGCAACAAAAATTTATAGAATGTGAAATCAACAATAGGAATGGTATAAAATATCATTATTTATTGGAATCTTGGAATCTTGGAATCTTGATAAAATTGGTGTGTTTTACCATTCTAACATTCTACCATTCATGAATCGAGCAAATTAAATGGAAATATTTGACTTTTTTACAAAACAATTATTTGTCTGCTACTATGGATAGTACCAGAGGCCTAGCATTGCTCAAAACGTGCAAATTGTGTTTTGTACAGCAAACACTGATAAACAAAACTGGGTCTTCTCTAATGTGCATCAATTCTAAAAAGATATCAAAATGGTATAATTGGTTACTTATTTATTTTTTAAACTATTTTTAACAAATAAGTTATCTTTTTCAAAACGAATTTCGGAAACATACGAACATTTTAGGCTTCATTAAGACCCTATAACCACAAACTACTGGCCCTATGGTCTCAAAGTCCTAAACAATTTAAACCAGGACGTTGAAGCAAAAAGATGTACTTATTTGCCCATTATATGCTCAAGATCCGTCACAGTTGATGAAAATTAAACGTTAACGTCCAGCTGATCATATAACGTTTTAAATTCATTATAACAACTGTTTAAGAATAGGACATTCATTACGGAAACGTATATGGTACACCCCAATAATGTGGAAATGCCGGAATAATTTATACCGACTTACTGTGAAATAACATGGTATGTCGACATAGTTTTGTAGCTTTTCCCACCTTAATTTTACTCGTCATAACGACATTAAGTTGAAGTCTCGACGTAAATTTTTCCGGCTTTTCTCGAAAATATATTTGGTCGACATGATCTAAGATGACAAATCTACATAATTTTTGACGTCATGTACTTGTGAAAATGACTTGCCATCATAGTTTTAGTCGACACAATGAGTTAATTTTTTAAGCCATGACACCTTTTCCATATCATGTCGTCATAGAATTTCGACATCATCACATTATTGCAACATTGGTCCATGACTTACGGCGTCGAACAGATGTTTAGTTTCTGGTATATTCTTTTGAAACACGCAAGGCCTCAGACAGTCCATTTTTACATCAGGAATGCTTGGTATAAAGGTAAAAATAACATTTGCAAACAATAAATATTAATGTGTTCGTTGGATATTATGGGCATTTAGATGGTTTAAATCTCGATTGATTCGTTTAGATATTTCTCTTTAACTAATGCATGCAAAACGTGTGTTTAACGACTCACAACTTTTTTTTATATTGCAGATTTGTGTCTTAGTGGCGCTGAGGTTTTTCATTTCGGTTTCCTTGCGAATTGGAAACCATTGATCGTATTCAAGAGAGATACTTTGTAAAGAAACCGCAGTTTGAGTGTAAAGATGACTTCATACCCGTCCTAGAACATGTGTGTGAAATGCAGCGGGAGCAACTGCCAGTTCCTGATTCGATTGAAAGTGCGACTTCTTTGTTCTTTGCCTTCACTAAAATATTGGATGGTTACTAATTACATATGCACAAATATATGCTTAAAAATTGGTTATATTTTGCACATTTTATTGTGAAGTTAGTTTAGTTCAAGTAAGTTTCGTTTCGAGTTTTATTTACAATGTTTCGATAAGCAACAAAAATTGATATTCTTGTTATTGGAATTGATCTTGAAGTAGTTAAACGTTGTTATTTTGTTTGCTAAAATAAATTCACTCATATTGTTGTACACATTTACAGACATTGCAAACTTGGCAAAAACAGATTCACAATGTTCTTCATTTCATTGTTAGATTGCAAAAGAATGAATGAGACGTTACTAATTGTTTGAAAACATGGTGGTCATTTAGTTATGAAATCCTCGTAAATTGTGGAATGTTCCTTTTAAAATATGGTTCTTTTAAAAGATTTATTAACATTTTATTTCAAACTTCAATATATTAAACAAAACGACTATTGTAAATCTTATATTTAATATTAACACTGTCGCAAATATATGATATGATTATTTTGTACTTTCTTACTTGATTTTCTATTCCTGAAACTCCAGTGTATATAGTACATGTTTGAAATAAATGTTCATACTGCAATTAGATTCTTTTAATGGTCAAATAATTCGTTTTTGAGGAAATGGAAAATTATTCAAATGTGACACAAAATTGGGTTATTTGTAGATCAATTTTAGGGCTAGTCAATGTGATCGGTCTTTCTTCATTGTCCGTCAAAATTTGCACTTAAGCGAAATCACCTACTCAGCTGTGTCAATAATACCAAAACATGAACAGTCTTCAAAGCTAGTAAGGTTGTAGTTTGCTTTTATTTCCATATTATGTCCACATCGCACATTACTTACCAAAATATTTTCAAAAATTTGAAATATTTGTTTACGAGCCGGTATAGTTTTATATGAGTTATGATACACGTACCCTTTGACTAGATGGGTCTATGGTCTGACCGAATATATATATACTCAACTGGATTATTGAAAGCGAATTATGCATTTAATCGCCAATTTTACATGCAGTCATCATTGTAAAACGACAAAAATGCACGGCGAATATTTAAGTAACGATTGACTTTAATAACCTTTTATTTTTCTTGCAGTTTATTACATAATTACAATTGCCCTATGTTTCACTAGTGTACATTATTCTGATTGGCTATAGTATATCATTTGACTGGGCTTTAATATTCAATGAAGCGAGTTGCCTCCATGAAGCGCATGAGGAAATCGAGCGTGGGACAACTTGGTTTAATTATGCCATGTGCGACATGCACACAGTCAAAACGGCGTATTGTAAAAGGGGCGCCTACTAAATTCATGCACGAATATATATCCCAAATTATATTGTCTTTTAGCCAAACCATTGAAAACATATGCAGAATGATAATCGTAATTGCATGAATAAGAATTGAAACGCTCTTTTCTTCGCTTCATCGATGTAAGTAGGTTAGTTTTGGTATTTAATTCGGCTATATGCAAATTAGTTCCTCACACAAAACATGCACATTTTCAACTAGAGATAACTAAACATCTTACATTTATAAGACCGGAAAGCGCGTTCAAGATAACACTTTAATAGCTGCAGTGAAGTATCAAGCAGATACATAATGGTGAGCATTAATATACGATTCAATAAAAACTTTATTCAGATTTAACAAAAGTTGACCTTCAAATCTTCGCATAGTAGCTGATAATTTAAATTATAAATCTCTAATTCTAAATATCAAATTTAAAAAGATGATTTATAAAACAACATAACAGGTAATGAGTTTCAAACTGTTCTTCAGTATTTATTCAGAAAAAGTAAGACAAATGAAAACAAAGTTAAGGACATATCACTTTCTGAAAAGGTTAGAAGTGAGTGGGGTAATGTAAAACAATAATTCCTTATATTTACATTGTATTATGAAGTTTAGAACCATGTGCACAATTAAAATAACATATGCTTCAGTGATACACGAAGCAGTTCTAATGTAATCTTTCAAAAAGAGTATATAATAACATGTTTTCACCTTATAAACCACTTTCTTCTTGGGCTTTGGAAGTCCTTATTTTCTTGTTTTGTTCATAAATCCGTTGACACCAGCTGGAACCTACACTACTGTAGTAGATAATGTTAGAGTATTATTAAAAATTACACACTAGAAACACTGAAATACGGATACCTTTGTGCAAGAAAAAATTTACAACTAGAGTAAAAAAATAGTACACTTGAGCAAAAATGTGTTTGTCAGAAATACTATGTCCCCTTCTGCGCCGCTTTGAAGCTATATATTTGACCTTTGACCTTGAAGGATGACCTTGACCTTTCACCGCTCAAAATGTGCAGCTTCATGAGATACACATGCATGCCAAATATCAAGTTGCTATCTTCAATATTGCAAACGTCATGGCAAATGTTAAAGTTTGACGCAAACAAACAAACAAACCAACAGACAGCGCAAAAACAATATGTCCCCACCACTATAGTGTTTGGGGAAATTAAAAAGTATGGTGGGCCAGAAATGATAATTTAAAAATGAAAGATACATAAATATTGGAAACATGTTAATAAAAACCCTTTAATTTTATAGCGTATGTTAATACTATAAAGATAATGATATATCAATGTGTTTGTTAAAGTGATATTTTACACTGTTTCCAAAAGTTTCAATCAAATTTATATTTGTCATCCTGGTCATCCATACTTTTCCCAACTATTTTTAGACTCAAGTTGTTTACATTTTTTTCTTACAAAAAATGATCTTGTTTTTCAGTGTTTTTAGTGTGTTATATTTAATCATACTCTAACATTATCTTCTACAGTAGTGTAGGTTCCAGCTGGTGTCAATGGATTTATAGAAAAATAAATAAATAAGGACTTACAACGCACAAGAAGAAAGTGGTTAATAAGGTGAAATCATGTGATTATTTACTCTTTTTGAAAGATTTCATTAGAACTGGTTCATGGTTCACTGAAGTATATGATATTTTAGTTCTGCATATTGGTTCAAACTTAATATAGAATTCTTATATGAGGAATTATTATTTGACATTACTCTAACCACTTCTGACTATTTCAGAAAGTGATATGTCCTTAAACAACAAAAACAAGTAACACACATAAGAGGGCTAAGAGGCACTGGGTCGCACACCTGAGGGAATGAGATGAAATTAAAGACGAGTTAAACTCGTGTGCAAATAATTCAGAACATTTATATAACAAAGGCTGACTTCAAGTCGAGGTTAAGATCTTCCCAAGTATTTAATATGAGCATATATAGAAAATTACCCGACCTGGTTTTTAATACTGATTAACAAGAACCATTTTACAAAACAAAAGTATCAAGGAAGCATACGCTTTGACCAAAGTTCATGAAGATTGGGATAAAAATGCAACTTCTAGAGTTTTTACATGTTTACATTATAAACGAAAAGAGAAAACTGCTCCACCCCATGGCGGCCATTTTTGCCCCACCTATCAGTACCAATTTCGAACTTGTCTGAAAAAAACAATAATACCAATTTTCTGACTAAGTTTCATAATGAAGACAATCCGCTTCCGGTTTTGAGTGAGCATCAATTTAAAATGTAATTCTAAAAACTAAAAAAAAAACGCGCGTGAGGCACACAAATAACATTTGTGAGTGATGTGAAGTTTATTGAACAGGATGTGACATGTAAAAAAATAAAACGAGGTTTGTGACTTTTAGAAGGCCTTTCCTCAAGCTTTTGTATGTTTCTATTGACGGGTGGGGTGTGAGAAAGACTCTGGATATTGACATTATATGTGTATACACGCATAAGGTCATTGTGATTGTCATTGTCATTGTCTGGCGCCTCCGTGACGCATCAGTAAACATGTTAATAGTTCACCGTGACAGTAGCTAAAGTGAACAAGAGTGTTTAAGGGTTAATTGTGAATACTGTCCCGTTAATCCCGTGTTAGTTGTGAAATCATGAACAAACGCCAGCATTCATCTACTGCGAGCGAGTTAACAGACAATAGCTCATTAGACTCGTCTATATTCGAAAGTTTAAAGGGGCAGAAGTCCAAGAAAGACTAGAAAAAGAAAAAAATTGAACAGGAAAGTCTCAAGCAACAATCTATGGAAGTTTATCAATTCGCTCAATAGAATCGCGGCTCGAAGAGATTAGTTCCAAGTTGTCTACAGTCCTTACGAAAGATGACACTTCCATTATTCGTACCATAATTAAGGAAACGTTTGATTAAGTCAAAGATAAATTTTTGAGCTCAGTCGTCAAAAGGTTGGAAATCATTGAATGCAACATATTCGACCAGACAAAGGAAATTGAATCGTTACATTGTCAAATACACAGCAAAGACAAAGAGCTACAAAACCTGAAAACAAAGCTGAATGACTCAGAAAAGCGTACTGCAGAAATTTTAAATGAGCACGAGCAGTATAGCCGTAGAAACAATTTGCGAATTACGGGTCTACAAGGAGACGAAGAATTTCAGTCCTCAATAGCGTTGACTTAACAGGTGTCGTCCCTTTTAAGTTCTAAGCTTGGTCGGCGCGTTGAAAAGGAGGATATAGACATAGCGCATAGGATAGGGAAACATCACCGAGAGAAGATCCGACCGGTCATCGTCAGGTTCATACGGCGCCAAACAAAATCGGATGTAATGCGAAATGCAAAGCTACTCAAAGGTTCCGGTATTTTCTTGAATGAAGACCTGACAAAATTGAACGCTGAAGTTCTAGCGTCCGTTAGGCATAAGGACCCCGAGACGGTGGAGCGAGCGTGGTCGTTCGATGGGAAGCTGTATGCACGCTTCAGAGGTAAAGAGCGCTCTGAGATAATCGATTACGAACATTTGCCGACGTGGCTCAACAAACCATGGCCGAAGGCGGTAGCTTCACTATCGTACGCCAGCAGGGTTTCAGCTAGCACAAATCGACGCCGGTAACATAGGGTTAGAACTGACGGTGTTTTTTTTTTTGCTATATCATATCATTAACAGTCTATATTCACGTATTTGTAATACGTGTGCAAACCAGTTTAATCATGACATTTTAACTAGACCACCCTAATATCTGTGTTGTGTGTTTTTTGATTCTGTTGTTCTCTTGGTTTTTTATTGTTTGTAATCTCCTAATTTAAGTACTTTTTTTCTCTCTCTAATTCGATAAGGATACGCACTTTTTTTAAGCATATCATACTTATATAATCGATCTTAATCTATGTCTATTGTTATAAGACACAATCTCATACGGTGTAAGTTCACACACGCAACGTACGCACGCATGTACAAACACACACACACACGCTTACGCGCGCGCACACACACACACACACACTTACACACCCATCCACACGCACACATGCAAGTAGTAGTAATATATGTTTTTATATTTGCTCATTTAGAGGCCTAGATATACTAATGGGGAATATAGCGTGATAAAACAATTACCCATAATATGCCATTGCACAATATTATATTTGTAAAACATAAGTCGTTTGTTCATGTATGCATATTAGTATGGACCGAGTAGTATTGAGCTTCGTTAAGTCGACAGGTGCCATGGTGTTGTTTTTCTGGTTGTTGTTATTGTTATATGACACAGTCCCTTTTTTTGGTTACAGTGTAAATCGAGTACTAACGACTCGAAACACATTAGCTGTAAACATTTTACAAACACACACTTTACACATACGCACGCGAACTCACACACCAACGCACGTGCACAGATGCACGCACGCGTGCGCACACACACACGCACGCACGCACGCACGCACGCACGCACGCACACACACACACACACACACACACACACACACACACACACACACACACACACACACACGCACACGCACACGCACACGCACTCGCACACATGCAAGAAGTATAATATATTACTTTTTCAACATTAAGAGCATATACGTTTACTCTATTGCAGTTTTCCAGGTCTTTGTTTGGACTGAATCGCCTTGTCGCTAGCTTCTTTAGTTTAGTTTCTGTTTTTCAATAATTTTGAGAACATCTTACACCTGATGATTACTTATGAATAATTACAATATATTATTCTTAGTGAGTTTTTCCTTACATGTATCTTGTTGTATCCACTTTCAAGTTAAATAAAACTGAAACCAAGGTACAAAGATTAAAATAACACCTTTTCTCCCCAAGATATTCTTCTTCATATAAGAAGAGTACATAAGTAGGAATTAGAGGGTATGATCTACCTTTATAACATATTTACTTTTTTTAAATGCTTGTTCAATTATATGAAAGTATAATTTCTCTTATTGTACATTTTTGATAATGCTTCCTTTTTTGATTTCGCGGGAAGCGTTCTCAATTTTTCGTTTTTGACCATGTAGAGAAAACTCTTTGCTACTGACAATTTATAAAAAAAATGTTCATATTATTATCCCATCTTAATGTATAATATATTTTTTAAACTTTATTTATACAAATATTGTTACCTGGTAAATATAAAATCCGATACAACAGGCTAGGCTGGATCTATTTTTCATCCATTCAGATTTCTTGCACCACTCGATAATTGCTTTAAACTTAACCTTTAGTAACTTTTCTCATAAACCAGGTCTTTGGAAACATAATAATTCTGTACTGTCAGACATTATGTATGTACAGGAAATCAACAAAAAAATGATGATATTAAACTTCAATACGCACTACCAATTTATAATTATCAAAATATAAACGATATTCCCGACAGTGAATTACAGTTTACGATAAGTGATCAACTTTTACTAGAAACCCTGCTTATGGAATTAATGGGCAAATCTATTTCATATGGGTCTTATAAAAAAGAGAAACAAAACTTATAGAAAGCAAATTATTAACAAGAATTAAAGAGTTGAAAGAAAACTTCCGAGATGAAAACTCTCAAGGACTTGAAAATTTGTAAACTGAAATAAAAAATATTCAGAGCACACATTTAAAAGGATACATGCTAAGATCCAAATTTCAGTGGACTTTACAAGGTGAAAAGCCATCTAGATATTTTTGTAGCCTTGAAAAAAATAATGCAATAACAACATCAATATATAAACTAAAAATGAAGATATGAAGATGAAGGTATTATAATTTTAGAGGAAGCTTCAACTGTTTTAAAAAAGATGTCAAATAATAAAAGCCCAGGCAGTTCTGGCTTCAGTGCAGAATTTTATAAAATGTTTTTGAAAAAAATGGTACTTTTATTGTCAGATCTTTAAATGAAGCTTATAAGTGTGGTCATTTATCTATAACACAAACTCAAGGTATCATAACCTGTATTCCAACGGGTGAAAAATCTTGGCTTTATATAAAAAAAATTGCGTCGAATTACCCTATTAAATACTGTTTATAAAATTGCCTCTGGAGTAATAGCAAACAGATTTAAATTATTTACTGACAAGTTAATTCATAATCACCAGACGGGTTTTATTAAAGGGAGATACATAGGGGAAAATACTAGGTAAATTTATGACATTATGCACTATACTGAAGAAAACGAGATCCTAGGCTTACTTCTCCTAATTGATTTTGAAAAGGCGTACGATTATTGGCCTGGTCCTTTGTACAAAGTACACTTTCTTTCTTTAATTTTGGTCCTGACATAAAACGTTGGTTTGAGTTTTTATATAAGATTCTAAATCAGCCGTTTCTCAGTGTGGGTACTTATCTTACTTTTTCCCTATTGAAAGGGGCTGCAGGCAAGGAGATCCCATCTCATGTTACATTTTTATCCTCTGTGCCGAAGTTTTGTCACTTGTATTGAGAAATAACAATAATATAAAAGGTATAACCATTCTGGGAACTGAACATAAATTGTCCCTGTTTGCTGATGATACTACTATTTTATAAGACGGTACCGAACAATCCCTAAATGAGACACTTACTGTTATACATAATTTTGCATATATTTCAGGCCTTAATGTTAATTTTGATAAAACAAATGTTGTATGGATTGGCAAGAACAAATATAGTTCATATACCATAAAAACCAAATGGAAACTAAATTGGATAAAACAAAGCTTTAAAATGCTTGGAATACATTTCCATGTAGACCCGTCAAAAATGTTAACAATTAAATTACGATGAAAAAATTGCTAAAATGGAAAACATTCTGAAAAATTGGAAAAGAAGAATTTTAACACATTAGCAAAATAGTGATTATAAAAACACTTATTGTGTCATCATTGCCCAACCCACCCATTACCATATTAAATTCAATAAAATCTTCTATTCTCAGTTTTATTTGGGATGGGCATAGTAAAATAAAGTTCACAAAAATAGTAAAAGAACATAATGAAGGAGGTTTAAAAATGATCATTTTGGATGCATTTATTCCAGCATTGAAACTTCGCTGGCTACAAAAACTTCAATCCTTTAGTGGAAATTGGATAGACATCACAAACTGTATTTTGATAAGTATAAACTCTTTAATTGCAGTTATCATTACGCTTTAAATACAGCTAATAGAATTTGAAATCCTTTTTGGGTAGATGCTTTAAAAAGCTTCTCACTTTATTGTCATAAATTGGATTTAAACACAGAAGAGTTTCTATATTATCCACTTTTCTACAATCCAAACATATTAATAGGAAATAAAAGTATTTTCTTTAGGTCATGGTTTGATGCTGGAATTCATTGTATAGGGGATATATTTAAAAATGGAACCTTTATTCCTTTAGATTAAATAAATAGAATGTATAATTTGACCATAAATTCCATTCATTAAACAGGGGTAAAAAAGCAATAGATGAGTTTTTGAAAGAAAAATGTATCTTGTCCCACCCAACAAATTATAAAACCCTTTTTGCCCCCTTTATTACAACTTTTACTGAAAAAAGAATCTGGAGCAAAAAGACTATTCATCATTATAAATAAAAATAATGAACAACCATCAGAAAAAGCAAAATGGTGTACTTAACTTAATGCCAGAGGTAATAAAAAAGAATGGAATTGCATATTTTAGCTACCATTTTAATAACCAATGACGTAAAAGTGCAGTGGTTCCAATATAGAATAACTCACAGAATACTTGGAACAAATAGTCTCTTAAATAAAATGAAAATTACTAATGATCCATTATGTTCTTTATGCAAACAAAGTGATGAAACTTTAGAACATTTATTCTGGGAATGTCAGATATCTAAAACAATTATTGACGAAATGCTACCCGGATAATCTTTTCCATTTATTGATAAGACAATTTTTCTTTTGGATATTTAACGAAGTCTGCTAGTACCATAAATAATGTAATTTTTATTTTTAAAGCTATTCTAATACAAGTGTTAAACAAAAAAAATCATTCCAAGCATAGCAGGAGCCAAGAAATACCTCAAATATGAATATGATAACTTGAGAAAAATTTCAATTACAAAAAACAATTAAGAATCCTTTGATAGAGAATGGGAACTTTCTAATACCATTTTATCACAGACATAGATATTAAACGCGAGGATTATTGAATTTTCATCTGTTATTACAATGTTTACATCATTTATACAGCATTGATTATCTATACACACTAAAAAATATGTGCATCATTAAAGGGATCTTTTCAGGGTTTGGTAAATTGATAAAATTGAAAAAAGTTGTATCAGATTCGCAAATTTCGTTTTAGTTATGATATTTGTGAGGTAACAGTATTACTGAACATTTACCATAGTCCAATATAGCCATTATATATATCTTTTGACGATTTGAAAACCTAAAAATTATAAAGCGTTGCAACGTATTGTCACGAGCCGAGCGGTAGCTGTGATTTTACTTCAATTTCTTTAACTTTTCCAAACTTGAAGCTTTTGTTCAAGTTTAACATGGAACTAAAATGGGCTCTGATAAACAGTAAACTAAGAATAACATTTTGCCTATTCAGTTGTTTTAAAATTGTCAAAAAAATATACAAACTCAAGATTTATAACCTTTCTAAATTTTATTCATTCATAACGAATAAATAAATAACAACTTTCACTATATATATTTCTTAACAGACAGATTAATTTTTTAGACATTTACATTATAATACAGCAATATACACATACATGTGTCATGTTAAGTATTTGCACTTTCTATTTTATAATGTTCTAAAAAGATGACAAATGCAATTTTTAAGTATTTATAAAATTCAGTCTTAATTTTAATAGCTAAGTCTTATTGAAAACTGTATTTTAAATGCTTATATAAGAAAAATAAAATAGGTCTCACACCTAGGAAAACAAAGTTCAGAGTCCTTGAATGAGAATTTTCAGTGCCTTTTATACTCTCCAAAAGCGCACACATAACGTTGTGCAATAATAACGTAAAAGCGCACATATGAATTGTGCACAAAAATCGCACAAACAACGCGCAGCAAAGCGCGCAAGAGCGCACAATAGAATTTGAGCGTTCTTGACACGGTAAATGTCACTGATATTCAAACGATATTTCTGACAATATTACTATGAAACAGAAGTCAAATACATATCAATTAAATAAATAAATCATTTATAAAGACAACTATTACCTTTTTAAACAATTTTTAAGAAAAATACGATTATTTAACAAATGATATCTTATGACTAGTCTGTCAAAATACTGTAGTCACTGTAAACTACCCAGATGGCACTTATGTCAGCATCAGGAAATCAACTTCCTGTTTATGCAAAAATGGCTGCCACATTAACAGACACTAATAAAATGAGACTTTTAAAAAGGATATTACAAATAATAAAGAAGCGCAAAAGGTAGGCATCGGCTGTTATCAGCTCTAACTTCCACACAGCATCCAATAAAAGCATTAAATAACAGTGACATAGTCATTTAGATGCAAAACATAAACGGTAAAAATGAACTATGTACATGTACATAAACACATGTTTTCATAAACAATCTAGGGCATGACAGTATGTATACATATACACACTGGAAAAAAAAAGAAAAAAAGTTTCATAATGATTTGCAAAAAAGTGTCTTTAAGGGTGTTCACAAGCTTCTTTTACTACATAAAATATATGGAAAATGACCTCACGGTGGCCATGTTTTTTGACAGCCAGAACCAGTTTCAAACAAACTATACATATAGAGAAAACTGCCCCACCCCCTAAAAGCCATTTTTCCCACCGATCTTGACCATTTTCGAACTCGTCCATGAAATCAATAAAACCAAATTCTGACCAAGTTTCATGATAGGGAAAAATGTGACTAACAATGTAACTTTATAGCCATGTCCGGAAAACTGCCCCGCCCCCCCTGGCGGCCATGTTTTTCAACATACCAGAACCATTTTCCAACTCAAGAAGCGACATATCATTTAAACAAACATTTTAGCAAAGTAAAAGTGACTTCTAGAGTATTCACAAGGTCTTTATTTTTTTGACCAAGTGACCTTGTTTCCGACCCCACATGACCAGTTTAGAACTCGGTTGAGGTATGATTTGAATAAATGCCCTGACAAAGATTCATGAAGATCGGACAAGAAATGCGGTCTCTAGTGTTCACAAGGCAAAGTTTCACAACGGACACAGGTCGATCAAATATTACCATGAGCACTTAAGTGCTTATGTGAGCTAAACACTGGGCAGCCAATTTGTTGACATAGGCATTGAAAGGACCAATAGTATGTATGTGTGTGTGTGTGTGTGTGTGTGTGTGTGCGTGCGTGCGTGCGTGCGTGCGCGCGGGCGGGCGTGCGTGCGTGCGTGCGTATGTATGTATACTTCTATATTTTTAATACAAGTTCAATTAGTACGTACGTACGTACGTATGCATTACCATATATACATATGTGACCGTACGCGCATCTTGGTACTTCTATATTTTTATACAAATTCAATTAGTGACTGCTGAGTGCAGAAATACAAACATTATGGGTAATAACTCATCGAATCAAAATGATTACATTGACATGAATAACAGTGTTTTGTACTTTCATTTAAAAGTATTGAGAGTTATAGAAATGGTTAAAGTTGAATGAAGAAGAGCTGTTTCCATAGGATGACATATGCCCCCGAAAAAATGCTTTGATAGAGCATGTGAGCATTTTTCGAAACCTGAACGCTGATTTTGAATCCTAAACGCGGACCCTAAGTTCAAGGTCAAGGTAAAAGGGGTCAAACATTATGTGCGTATGGTAAGGTCTTGTCCATATACACATGCTTACCAAATATGAAGGTTACATCTGAAGCGACATAGAAGTTATGAGCATTTTTTGAAACCCTAACACAGATTTTGAAACCCAAAACTATGAAGACATACCATGTTATTTCACAGTAAGTCGATATAAACTAATTCGGCATAACCAAATTATTTGGGTACCATATACGATTCCATAATTTTTAAACAACACTATTTGTCCACATAAAATATATCGACTCCTTCAGTTATATCGCCATGTCAACATTTTGTTACTTGCAAGTCATCAAGATATATGCCGTCATACAGTAAACAACACAGAAATAGTTAAATTTACAAAACGGCTAAAGGATAAAATATTGTCAGAAATGTAGGCTCTTATTCCAACATGCGGATTGTTTACGTCTTGGCAACATATCTTATGTCGACAAATCAACATAATTTTAGGCGTCATGCTCTTTTGAAAATGACTTGCCATCGTTCTTTTAGTCGACATGATGAGTTATTTTTGACGACATGGCACCTTTTTCATATCATGCCGTCAAAGAATGTTGACATCATCACAGTATCAGGGTGTACCATATACGTTTCCATACATTCATAGTGTGACGTTTGACATAATTAAAACATTGTAGAAAGTTCTCTATGTGGAGCAGAACAGATGCCATTAAGTGTTGGTAAATAGAAAAACAGCTACATTGCTTTGTAATAATGATTTGTTTTCTTGTCATTCAAACAAAAAATATCACCTAAAATATATTTTCTTGTTGATAAGATTATTTATTTTTTCAAGTTAATCAAATTGTTTTTCCAGCCATTCAGATAATTTTCGAAAAAGGTTATTGGACTGGGATTTCAACCCACAATAAGTAGGCTTCAACCTTTTGTTATGATATCTCTTGCAGTTATAGCTTTAACAGACATTAAAAACGATAACAAAAGTTACAAAACAATCATTTAGTATCAACCATCTATAAATAAGTATCGATTGTATACGGATTAGAGTGCCAGGTTAATAATTTTGCAGTATACCGAAAACAAATATCTATTTGTAACAAAGATTCAAATTCCATTTTGCGGGGACCGGCTTCTTAGATCTTCTAAAATTTTGCTTTCACTACTTCTAATGATTTCAACAATTCTGCGGTTAAAACTTGTAAATAAAAATCACGCACTATCTTGGAAATTACTTAATCGGAAATTAATTATATGGAATCCTGTCGGTTGCATATTGAATACAGCATTATTTAAACGCTTACATACGAAGACTCACTGGGTTCCTGGAAAAAATAAATTTCCGTTTTTGCGTCCAACAAAGTTGGGTGCAACTTAGAGTACACTTTTTTACTCGTCTAAAAAGATTGGGTGCGAACGCACCCAACGCACCCCCTGGCTACGGGTATGCAAATATCTGAGCTCTATGCCTTACGATTTCTGAAAAGAATTTTTTTTCGGTTGCCATGGCAACCAGAGTAAATCATGAAATGCGAATCTTGATTTAACCTTATAAGGTGCAGATGTAATATCTGTGTAATAGGGTGACGTATATGTGACACTTATACTGTCTTACTGTGTTAGCTATCTGGCATAGCAAGGCAGTATATGTGTCCCTTATACGTCACCCTACTACATTTGTATGGCAAGCGAAATGCACATTAAGTCTTTAAACCACGGTTTAACAGTTAACTATATAGTTAAGAGACTTTGAACCCGGGTTCAAAGTGCCGTTTGCACATAAATTCCTTAAACGCGGGTTCAAGACTTTGAACTGCAGTTCAAAGTCTCTTAACTCTATAGTTAAGAGAGGACCAATTAAATCGCGGCATTTACCTTCTATATATAGCTAATTGTGGTTTAAGCTCCGCTGATTGGTTGTCTCTGAATTATGTAGATAAGAGATTTGTATCTATTTTTAGACACACTTTGAACTGCGGTTCAAACTCTTGAACTCGGGTTTAAGGAGTTAATGTGCAAACGGCACTTTGAACTCGGGTTCAAAGTCTCTTAACTATATAGCTAACTGTTAAACCGTGGTTTAAGGAATTAATGTGCATTTCGCTTGCCATATAGTTCACTGTTAAATAATTAATGTGCATTCCGCGCGTCTTAACCCCAGTTTAAGACTTTGAACCGCAGTTTAAGACTTTGAAAAATAGTTTAAGACTTGTAGGTGTTTGGTTGTCTCTGCACATTAATTATTTAACCAATTAACGCCCGTCGTTTCGTCATGTGATTTTGTTTTGTTCCTGGCGCATTTCTATCAAGATGGCGGCGGATGAAGTTAGTGAATTATTATGTACGTTTGAAACAGCTCTCAAAAAGTTAAAGACTTTGTGTGTTTATGCATCCTGCCCATGCATGAAGTAACAATATTCTGTCATTGGAAATCGTAAAACAATAAAATAATGAAAGGTGTGTTTTTGTGAATATACCTAGTTTCTTTCGATACAGCTGTTAAGGTGGTTGAGTTTCTGTGCGTGTGTGCTTTTGTGCATAAGTGCGTGCGTTACATCGTACGAGCTTGTAATTTTATACTTCAGAACGCATTTTGATAACTATTATATTCAACATGTAGAGACGACATCGCGTGTGTTAGACTCGGACCCCTAGCTTAAATAACTACTTCAAGAGTCAAACTAGAAAATAATACACCTTGTCCTGACTGTAGCTTAATCATTCGTCATGCAATTTTTTAATGCATGTAACTTGCCTAAAATGCTCACACAGATGGTATAATGTGGAGCATAGTCAAGCTGGTTTGGACTATCAATATATCATGCCTGTATTTATTGATTCATAAATATGCAAAATGGTTGTCCTAAGTTAACTTTCTCACACTTTTGTATGCTGATTTACACATACTTAATAAATATATGACACAAACTATGCAATCGTCCATTGGCCAACGGAATGTTAGGTTATGTTTTGATCAGAAACTGACCGCAGTCAAATAAAAATAGCCGAATAATAGATAATTTAGTGACCAATTCCCACAAAAGTTGGCGGTCAGAAAGTATGACACAATACATGATGCTATCTTCATATTTGGTGAATTGTTCTCCTTCTTTGCAAATAAAATTGTCAAGTTAAAATTAAGATCAAGATCATGATTAATTTCCATTTCAGCTATTATCAAGAATATAATTGACCGCACCAAATAGCCACCATATACATAATTGTCAATTTGTTATAAAACTGAATAATGGGAAACACAATTTATCTATCGTAGCCCGAATATACAATTACAGCTATGCACTATAAATAGCAAAAAAAGAAGAGAAATTACATTTTTACAAGATTGAAATAAACTTCAGTCGTTCGGCGAACACGAAAGTAAAGTTTCAATTACAGGGAGCCTTATACTTTTTCATAGAAAAACAGTCTTTATCCTTGTTACGGACGCTTTCCACGTATAATAGGTCGCTATATATTTTGATGACATTGCTATAATGTTTTTCATGATGGTGTCCTCAAGTACACTTCATTAAATCGTTTATACCACAATAAGCTGTTGGGTTTTATTACAAGAAAACGTGATAAATTGCATGGTTGGAATGCAGGGAAACTATCGTGATTGCTTTTTTAAGGAAAATTTGGGTTATTTACGTGGTATTATTTAAACCTGTATGACATAAATCATTCTCATATTATTTTTTAACTTATAATTTACGCACGTTCGGTGGCGTCTGTGGACTGTGGAATACTTCCATTTTGCATCAAAAGCTTTATTAAATGAGATAGTTTAATATTTAAAATTCTAAAATTACCGCGATTGCGTATAACAATACGTGTTCACCACGTGGTCGGCATAAATTGAGCACACTTGTAAAAATATTCGTATTCAGTTTAGTCTTGTCATTCAATCTCTTGATTAGATCTAGATGTTTTTAAAATCAAGCCAATTATACTTCTGAAAAAAGCAATTGTTTTCAAAATCGGGAAATATAATATTTAGAAATGATTTATTTATCAAAAATGTACAGAAACCTTCACTCGCAAACATGTTTGTAAATGTTAATGCTTGTATAAAGAGTGGCAAGAATTTACTTGAAACTATTGGTCGATTATTTTGCTGGAAAATCACAATCGATTATATAACTTACAACATAAAGCATTGCTTAAAAAATAGTAGCTGCTGCTTTAACGAAACATTGAATTTTAGTCGAAATAGTTGATGATGTTGCATTTTCCAAAATTGGTTGACTCAATTCCATGGAGGTTGTCCTAAAAACAGTTAATTATTCTTTTAATTTCAAGGAACAATATATATATATACGTACGTATATATATAGTGATTCTAACATGCTCATTTTATCAATTAAATGCATTTTATCATAAGTATACACAATCATAATATTTAAATAATGCTTCGTTATATTGTTTGCAAACTAGTCCACCTTATCGTAATTTGATATTTTTGTATTGATGATAACGTGTCCGTTAATGGTTACTATAATCTATTAATAACCGGCTTAACCATGACATTATTTTCTTACTTAGCTCTCTAGGAATTGAATTACGTTTCGTTTTATTGGGTTTTACTTTCTGCAATTTTCGATGAAATGAAATGTTAGCTGAAACAGGTTAGACACGAAACCAATTAACATACTGAAACTGTACTTTTTACATCCTTCCACGTATTTTAGAGGAAAACAACAGCAACAACATGTGATAGTATTACATGTATGACGAATAAAAGTGCAATTTTCAGAAAAGGTATGTAACCGACTTAGGCCTTACATACACGTTTATTTGGTTTATAGCATACAGACCCGAAAATTGCAACGAAAAAAAAAAAATTTATAAAAATATATTGTGTAATAATATTTAATGTTTCTTTTCACGTTGTGTCTTTTAACGTATTTTTCAGGCAATTAATAATGAATTCATGTGTATAAACGTAGAAAAGACGAAAGTTTGGCTGCGACCACTTTTGAAAATGTGTTTTGTGTATGTATGCTTTTCTTATTCCAAAATTGTGCCCTTTTGACTGTGTCCCGCTGTAGAATTCACAGTCCCCAAACTTGTTGGTGATTAACTCCTTTTTAACAGGGTGGCGTAAAAAATTGGACAGCTTAATTACCTTCGTGCGTATGTGTTTGTAAAGAAAGAATTGAAATCGGATCAACTTTTGTGAAAGAATAACCCATGTGTAATTTTAAGTGTTGAGCATAAACATCGAGGATGTTTTTGTTGGAGGAAAGTCTTAACCTTGACTAGAGGATAAATCTTAGCCTAAACATGCGTCGCTGACACAAGAGTGTATGTGACATACCTAGTTTTATTTTACGATTTTTGCCTCATCGGAATGAACTGCCTAACAAAAGATACACTCCGTGGTAACATGAAATTTTACCAGTACAACTAGATGAAGTTTCATTCGGTCGTCAAACTAGTTAAACGAAACTGTCTCAGTTTTCCTTCCACGAAGTCCTATTTGTGGTAACAATGCAGTTTTGCTGTGTCATTATTTAACCGTAATGTCCACTTCTTGAAATCGTCAGTATCGGATGAATAAATTGTAACTGTTCGCGGAATGAAACTGGATCGCTCTTTATTTGCTGAAAAGTCTGGGTCATCGCAACACAAAAATGTATATACATATATTTACAATGAAATGTAAACTACATGTTTACCGGGGAGGGTGGAGAGGAGAAGTACCAATGGATGAACTAAATGTTCAAATAGGGATTGGTTACCCAATTGCTGATCTAAACGTTATCAACAGGTCTTCGTACCAGACAATGAAACGTGTCAAAACGTCAAATGTTTGAAAGTCCATTTCATTTTCGTGTCCTCTTCAGATATCATATACCCGTTGACGGATTGTAATGAAATGTTTATACTTGTTATTGAAAATCGGGGCCTTTATATTTGTGTCCGCTTCATATCTCCTTTACCTGGAATATATTCATGAAAATATTATAGTATGGTAAGATCGATGAGATGATGTTCAAAAGTCATGAATCAGTGAATTCGGGTCAATGTAAAGGTCATAATTGAATATTAAAAGTATGAGCTTTAAGTCCACTTTATGTCTCATTTGAAATATCCTCCAAAAGCTTGCTTGCTTGCCTCTAATATTTTGGTGCACACGTCGTGAGTTATACACGCTGGTCAAGTTCACCATTTGAAGGTCAAAATAATCGCGGCGGGGGTTAAAGCTGTCTTATTGAGGGCCTTGTTAAGCTGTCTTATATATATATTCTCATTATATGTTTGAGTACTGTACGTCTGCCTTTCTGTTTGACAATCAACACTTAATGACATTTTAAAATAACAACTGTCATGTTGATGACCAATCCAATGACTGTGGACGTGTTTTCAACTTTCAAATGACAGTGCAAATTTACTTCTCTTCAAACTTCCACTCCACGAGCAGAATTGCTGTTACTAATTTATGTCGCAAAATAAAACTTACTACTGTGTTAAGGTACAGCTCGCTCCAAATGTATCGTTTAAAATAGGTTAACGTGACTCTCATCATGTTTCGTTCTACGAAAACCGACTTAAATAACAAAGCAAATTTGCTTTCTCATCGTTATACATATTTTCCTAAAAACTGGTAAAGGCCACTCTTCTCATTTTTCGTTCTACGAAACCCGACTTTAAATAGCAAAGGAATTTTGCTTTCTCATCGCTATAAATAATTTACTCAAAATTGTGCGTGTCGTGAAAACCAATTTAACTGCATTTGCGGCGATGTAATTAGATCTTATTGTTGCGTAGGCAAGTTTTCGTCCGCACTAAAAAAACTGCTTACTCCGCACTGAAATTGCAACTTGATCAGATCTGTAGCGCGATAATACTTTCCGCCTTCAGGAGGCCGACACATTTTTTTATTTTTACTGCTTTATTATGAAATGGAGTGTCCATAATCGAGACCATAGAGCGGCGTTAACAGTCAGGACTTTATGAACGCCGAACCCCTGTAAGAATTTTAATACAATTGCAGATTCATGTCCCTTTGCAATAAAAAAGGTGTCTACCATAACCATATGAGATAGTTTTTTCACGCAATAACAATAAACAAGTCATTTGATGGATAATAATTATGGAAACGTATATGGTACACCCTGATACTGTGATGATGTCAACATTCTATGACGGCATGATATGAAAAAGGTGTCATGTCGTCAAAAATAACTCATCATGTCGACTAAAACAACGATGGTAAGTCATTTTCAAAAGAGCATGACGCCTAAAATTATGTTGATTTATCGACATAATATATGTTGTCAAGACGTAAACAATCCGCATGTTGGAATAAGAGCCTAAATCTCTAAAAATATTTTATCCTTTAGCCGTTTTGTAAATTTAACTATTTCTGTGTTGTTTACTGTATGACGGCATATATCTTGATGACTTGCAAGTAACAAAATGTTGACATGGCGATATAACTGAAGGCGTCGATATAATTTATGTGGACAAAGGGTGTTGTTTAAAAATTATGGAATCGTATATGGTACCCAAATAATATGGTCATGCAGGGGCGTAGATAACCTCCCAACATTGGGGGGGGGGAGGGCGGTCCAGTTTCTGTACTGGGAACATAAAGAGGTTCGTTTGAGAGGGTTGTCCTCTCCCGTGGTTCCGAAAAAAAATACAATTACAATTAATATGGTGCGTTTTGGGGGAACTTTCATGTTGATATAAATGTTATTATTTTCTTTCCAAACACTCTAATTGCAACATAAAATTAAGTTAATGTTTATGTCTTTTAGTGACGGAGTTTAACAAGTGATATGAAAAATAAAAACATTAACATTACATTCACAATGGATATATTTTATTACTGATGGACATATTTAACACCTGAAAATGGGAGAGTGTTATAAATAACCACGTCGTGCCCACGTAGCGCGATGCCCTGGCGTGCGAGGTACCGTATGCTGCGTAGGATTTGCAGCAGCTGCTTCCGGTTGTCGGCCTTCTCCTTAGCGTGCCCCGCTGACAGCATCTCTCCCACGTCACGCGTCGTGGCGGGAAGCGTCACCAGTCGCTCGACCGCCTCCTTGTGGCACTCGCTTTCGTTGTGCTTCCGGAACTTCTCGGTACCCGCTTTCCAGTTGGAGAAGCCGTCACTGATGAAGCTGCCGTCCACCTTCGTGTTGCGGATCTTGCCCAACTTCTTGGCCGCCATGCAGAGATGGCAGAACGCAAGGTCCCGGCTCTGAAAAGAATAACATTGTAATAAATTTTGTGTTAAATATTAATGAAAATAATAAGAAACATTATTAAGCAACAATTTTTTTTACAAAACGAGTATTTTTTGTATGTTGTGTCTTTTTTTCTAAATTTCGTTTGTATTTAGATCAACGTTAGGTTCATAAAAGATAAGAACGATCGCAAATTAAAATTTAATACTAATATACATACCTCATCGTAGTGGAGCCATGTGAAGGAATCAAACCAACAAGATTGGAATGAACGCTGTTCTGGCTTTTTCTTCCCGAATGTACGCTTAGGAAACGCAAAATTTAGAGGCTGATTAGGAATACTCATTTTGAACATTAAACAATTACATATATGATATTGTTTCAATGATTTCTAATCAAATAATAACTGATGTACTTAGAGAACAAAAATATTTTCAAACTAATTACTGTTTTTCACGCGTATATTTACTCAAAATTGTTTTAAGTGGCAGTTACCTTTGAATTAAAGCGATCAATTAAAATTAAAAGAATCGCCTGTCCCTAATCAAAACACCGACAGTGCAATCACGGAAAAGAACAATAAAACAATTAACGCAATGACATTTACCCCGGCCCCTAGTTTATGACACCTAACAAGGGATATTGACAAATCACTATTGGCAACCTCAGAGCAGACGGAGAGGGGACACATGGCTTCTGCACTGACGGCGCGTGATTACCAAAATACTGGTTTTGTGGCGGCGATTTTTTGGGGATTTTACGTTTATTTATATAACGATGACTAGCCGAAATATTGGGGGGGGGCCGCCCCCCTGCCCCCCTTTATCTACGCCCCTGTAATGCCGGATTAGTTTATATCGACTTACTGTGAAATAACATGGTATGTCGTCATAGTTTTGGGTTTTAAAATCTGTGTTAGGGTTTCAAAAAATGCTCATAACTTCTATGTCACTTCAGATATAACCTTCATATTTGGTAAGCATGTGTATATGGACAAGACTTTACCATACGCACACAATGTTTGACCCCTTTTACCTTTACCTTGAACTTAGGGTCCGCGTTTAGGTTTCAAAATCAGCGTTCAGGTTTCGAAAAATGCTCATAACTTCTATCAAAGCATTTTTCGGGGGCATATGTCATCCTATGGAGACAGCTCTTCTTTATTCAACTTTAACAATTTCTATAACTCTCAAAACATTTGAATGAAAGTACAAAACACTGTTATTCATGTCAATGTAATCATTCTGATTCGATGAGTTATTGCCCATAATGTTTCTATGTCTGCACTCAGTAGTCACTAATTGAATTTGTATAAAAAATATAGAAGTACCAAGATGCGCGTACGGTCACATATGTATATATGTAAACGCATACGTACGTACGTACGTACTAATTGAATTTGTATTAAAAAATATAAAAGTACCAAGATGCGCGTACGGTCACATATGTATATATGTAAATACGAATGTACGTACGTACTTACATACATACGCATGCATGCATGCATGCATACATTCACGCACGCATGCATTCACGCACGCACGCACGCACGCACGCACGCACGCACGCACGCACGCACGCACGCACGCACGCACGCACGCACGCACGCACGCACACACACACACACACACACACACACACACACACACACACACACACACACACACACATACATACATACATACATACATACATACTATTGGTCCTTTCAATGCCTATGTCCACAAATTGGCTGCCCAGTGTTTAGCTCACATAAGCACTTATGTGCTAATGGTGATATTTGATCGACCTGTGTCCGTCGTGAAACTTTGCCTTGTGAACACTAGAGACCGCATTTCTTGCCCGATCTTCATGAATCTTTGTCAGGGCATTTATTCAAATCATACCTCAACCGAGTTCTAAACTGGTCATGTGGGGTCGGAAACAAGGTCACTTGGTCAAAAAAATAAAGACCTTGTGAATACTCTAGAAGTCACTTTTTCTTTGCCAAAATGTTTGTGTAAATGATATGTCGCTTCTTGAGTTCGAAAATGGTTCTGGTCGGTTGAAAAACATGGCCGCCAGGGGGCGGGGCAGTTTTCCGGACAAGGCTATAAAGTTATATTGTAAGTCACATTTTTCCCTATCATGAAACTTGGTCAGAATATTGGTTTTATTTATTTCATGGACGAGTTCAAAAATGGTCAAGATCGGTGGGAAAATATGGCTTTTAGGGGGTGGGGCAGTTTTCTCTCTATATGTATAGTTTGTTTGAAACTGGTTCTGGTCCGTCAAAAACATGGCCACCATGGGGTCATTGTCCATATATTTTATGTAGTAAAAGAAGCTTGTGAACACCCTTAAAGACACTTTTTTTGCAAATCATTATGAAACTGTTTTTTCTTTTTTTATTTATTTTTTTATTTTCCAGTGTGTATATGTATATATATATACGACCAATGATGTTTAAATTGTACTAGCAAATGTAAAGGCATAGAGAGAAACATTAATAAGAGCATTTAATGATGCAGATATTTTTTAGTGGGTATAGATAATCAATGCTGTATAAATGATGTAAACATTGTAATAACAGATGAAAATTCAATAATCCTCGCGTTTAAAATCTATGTCTGTGATAAAATGGTATTAAAAAGTTCCCATTCTCTATCAAAGGATTCTTGTTTTTTTGTAATTGAAATTTTTCTCAAGTTATCATATTCATATTTGAGGTATTTCTTGGCTCCTGCTATGCTTGGAATGATTTTTGTTTGTTTTACACTTGTATAAGTATAGCTTTAAAAATAAAATTACATTATTTATGGTACTTGCAGACTTCGTTAAATATCCAAGAAGAAAAGTTGTCTTATCAATAAATGGAAAAGATTGTCTGGGTTACATTTCGTCAATAATTGTTTTAGATATCTGACATTCCCAGAATGAATGTTCTAAAGTTTCATCACTTTGTTTGCATAAAGAACATAATCGATCATAAGTAATTTTCATTTTATTTAAGAGACTATTTGTTCCAAGTATTCTGTGAGTTATTCTATATTGGAACCACTGCACTTTTACGTCATTGGTTATTAAAATGGTAGCTAAAATATGCAATTCCATTCTTTTTCATTAATTGTGGCATTAAGTTAAGTACACCATTTTGCTTTTACTGATGGTTGTTCATTATTTTTATTTATAATGGTGTATAGTCTTTTCGCTCCAGATTCTTTTTTCAGTAAAAGTTGTAATAAAAGGGGCAAAAAGGGTTTTATAATTTGTTGGGTGGGACAAGATACTTTTTTTTTTCAAAAACTCATCTATTGCTTTTTTATGTTCAAATTATACATTCTATTTATTTCATCTAAAGGAATAAAGGTTCCATTTTTAAATATATCCCCTATACAATGAATTCCAGCATCAAACCATGACTTAAAGAAAATACTTTTATTTCCTATTAATATGTTTGGATTGTAGAAAAGTGGATAATATAGAAACTCTTCTGTGTTTAAATCCAAATTATTAAAATAAAGTGAGAAGCTTTTTAAAACATCTACCCAAAAAGGATTTCAAATTCTATTAGCTGTATTTAAAGCGTAATGATAACTGCAATTAAAGAGTTCATACTTATCAAAATACAGTTTTGTGATGTCTATCCAATTTCCACTAAAGCATTGAAGTTTTTGTAGCCAGGTAAGTTTCAATGCTGGAATAAATGCATCAAAATTGATCATTTTTAAACCTCCTTCATTATGTTCTTTAACTATTGTTGTGAACTTTATTTTACTATGCCCATCCCAAATAAAACTGAGAATAGAAGATTTTATTGAATTTAATATGGTAATGTGTGGGTTGGGCATTGATATGAACAGGTGATTGAATAATGACACAATAAGTGTTTTATAATCACAATTTTGCTAATGTGTTAAAATTGTTCTTTTCCAATTTTTCAGAATGTTTTCCATTTTAACAATTTTTTCATCGTAATTTAATTGTTAACATTTTTGACAGGTCTACATGGAAATGTATTCCAAGCATTTTTAAAGCTTTGTTGCATCCAATTTAGTTTCCATTTGGTTTTTATGGTATATGAACTATATTTGTCCTTGCCAATCCATACAACATTTGTTTTATCAAAATTAACATTAAGGCCTGAAATATATGCAAAATTATGTATAACAGTAAGTGTCTCATTTAGGGATTGTTCGGTACCGTCTTATAAAATAGTAGTATCATCAGCAAACTGGGACAATTTATGTTCAGTTCCCTGAATGGTTATACCTTTCATATTATTGTTATTTCTCAATACAAGTGACAAAACTTCGGCACAGAGGATAAAAATATAACATGAGAGGGCATCTCCTTGCCTGCAGCCCCTTTCAATAGGGAAAAAGTTAGATAAGTACCCACACTGAGGAACGGCTGATTTAGAATCTTTATATAAAACCTCAAACCAACGTTTTATGTCAGGACCGAAATTAAAGAAAGAAAGTGTACTTTGTACAAAGGACCAGGCCAATGAATCGTACGCCTTTTCAAAATCAATTAGAGAAGTAAGCCTGAGATCTCGTTTTCTTCAGTACAGTGCATAATGTCATAAATTAACCTAGTATTTTCCCCTATGTATCTCCCTTTAATAAAACCCGTCTAGTCGTTATGAATTAACTTGTCAATAAATAATTTAAATCTGTTAGCTATTACTCCAGAGGCAATTTTATAAACAGTATTTAATAGAGTAATTCGACGCATTTTTTTATATAAAGCCTAGATTTTTCAACCTTTGGAATACAGGTTATGATACCTTGAGTTTGTGTTATAGATAAATGACCACACTTATAAGCTTCATTTAAGGATCTGACAATAAAAGTACCAATTTTTTCCAAAACATTTTATAAAATTCTGCACTGAAGCCAGAACTGCCTGGGCTTTTATTATTTGACATCTTTTTTAAAACAGTTAAAGCTTCCTCTAAAGTTATAATACCTTCGATTAAAATGGGCAATTTATGTCTTTTACATAGTTATTAAAGTCTTCACTACTGCAATCATTATTGTGTTTATAAAGAGACTGATAATACGATGCTATTGAATTAAGGAGACCGGTTTGGTCAGTTATTTCACTATCATTTTCATTTTTAGTTTATATATTGATGTTGTTATTGCATTATTTTTTTCAAGGCTACAACAATATCTAGCTGGTTTTTTACCTTGTAAAGTCCACTGAAATTTGGATCTTAGCATGTATCCTTTTAAATGTGTGCTCTGAATATTATTTATTTCAGTTTTAAAATTTTCAAGTTCTTCAGCGTTTTCATCTAGGAAGTTTTCTTTCAACTCTTTAATTCTTGTTAATAATTTACTTTCTATAAGTTTTGTTTCTCTTTTTTATAAGACCCATATGAAATAGATTTGCCCCTTAATTCCATAAGCAGGGTTTCTAGTAAAAGTTGATCACTTATCGTAAACTGTAATTCACTGTCGGGAATATCGTTTATATTTTGATAATTATAAATGGGTAGTGCGTATTGAAGTTTAATATCATCAATTTTTTTTTTTGATTTCCTGTACATACATAATGTCTGACAGTAAAGAATTATTATGTTTCCAAAGACCTGGTTTATGAGGAAAGTTACTAAAGGTTAAGTTTAAAGTAATTATCGAGTGGTCCGATTGTAAACATGGTTCAATTCCCGTGGTTTTAAAGTGTTGCAAGAAATCTTAAGTGATTAAAATAGATCCAGCCTAGCCTGTTGTTTCGGATTTTATATTTACCAGGTAACAATATTTGTATAAATAAAGTTTTAAAAATATATTATACATTTAGATGGGATAATAATATGAACATTTTTTTTTTTAAATTGTCAGTAGCAAAGAGTTTCCTCGACATGGTAAAAAACGAAAAATTGAGAACGCTTCCCGCGAAATCAAAAAAGGAAGCATTATCAAAAATGTACAATAGGAGAAATAATACTTTCATATAATTGAACAAGCATTTTAAAAAAGTAAATATGTTATAAAGGTAGATCATACTCTTTAATTCCTACTTATGTACTCTTCTTCAATGAAGAAGAATATCTTGGGGAGAAAAAGTGTTATTTTAATCTTTGTACCTTGGTTTCAGTTTTATTAAACTTGAAAGTGGATACAACAAGGTACATGTAAGGAAAAACTCACTAAGAATAATATATTGTAATTATTCATAAGTAATCATCAGGTGTAAGATGTTCTCAAAATTATTGAAAAACAGAAACTAAACTAAAGAAGCTAGCTACAAGACGATTCAGTCCAAACAAAGACCCGGAAAAACTGCAATAGAGTAAACGTATATGCTCTTAATGTTGAAAAAGTAATATATTCTACTTCTTGCATGTGTGTGTGTGTGTGTGTGTGTGTGTGTGTGTGTGTGTGTGTGTGTGTGTGTGTGTGTGTGTGTGTGTGTGTGTGTGTGTGTGTGTGTGTGTGTGTGTGTGTGTGTGTGTGTGTGTGTGTGTGTGTGTGTGTGTGTGTGTGTGTGTGTGTGTGTGTGTGTGTGTGTGTGTGTGTGTGTGTGTGTGTGTGTGTGTGTGTGTGTGTGTGTGTTGCGTGCGTGCGTGCGTGCGTGCGTGCGTGCGTGCGTGCGTGCGTGCGTGCGTGCGTGCGTGCGTGCGTGCGTGCGTGCGTGCGTGCGTGCGTGCGTGCGTGCGTGCGTGCGTGCGTGCGTGCGTGCGTGCGTGCGTGTGTGTGTGTGTGTGTGTGTGTGTGTGTGCGCGCACGTGCGTTGGTGTGTGAGTGCGCGTGCGTATCTGTAATGTGTGTGTTTGTAAAATGTTAACAGCTTATGTGTTTCGAGTCGTTAGTACTCGATTTACACGGTAACCAAAAAAAGGGGTCTGTGTCATATAACAATAACAACAACAAGAAAAACAACACCATGGCACCTGTCGACTTAACGAAGCTACAACACTACTCGGTCCATACTAATATGCATACATAAACAAACGACTAATGTTTTACAAATATAATATTGTACAATGGCATATTACGGGTAATTGTTTTATCACGCTATATTCCCCATTAGTATATCTAGGCCTCTAAATGAGCAAATATAAAAGTATATATTACTACTACTTGTATGTGTGCGTGTGGATGGGTGTGTAAGTGTGTGTGTGCGCGCGCGCGCAAGCGTATGTGTGTGTGTTTGTACATGCGTGCGTACGTTGCGTGTGTGAACTTACACCGTATGAGATTGTGTCTTATAACAATAGACATAGATTAAGATGGATTATATAAGTATGATATGCTTAAAAAGTACGTATCTTTATCGAATTAGAGAGAGAAAAAAAGTACTTAAGTTAGGAAATTACAAACAATTAAAAACGAAGAGAACAACAGGATAAAAAAACACACAACACAGATATTAGGGTGGTCTAGTTACAATGTCATGATTAAACTGGTTTGCACACGTATTACAAATACGTGAATATAGACTGTTAATGATATGATACAACAAAAAAAACACCGTCAGTTCTAACACGGAGAGCCCTATGTTACCGGCGTCGATTTGTGCAAGCTGAAACCCTGCTGGCGTACGATAGTGAAGCTACCGCCTTCGGCCATGGTTTGTTGAGCCACGTCTGAAAATGTTCGTAATCGATTATCTCAGAGCGCTCTTTACCTCTGAAGCGTGCATAAAGCTTCCCATTGAACGACCACGCTCGCTCCACCGTCTCGGGGTCCTTCAGCCTAACGGACGCTAGAACTTCAGCGTTCAATTTTGTCAGGCCTTCATTCAAGAAAATACCGGAACCTTTGAGTAGCTTTGCATTTCGCATTACATCCGATTTTGTTTGGCGCCGTATGAACCTGACGATGACCGGTCGGATCTTCTCTCGGTGATATTTCCCTATCCTATGCGCTTTGTCTATATCCTCCTTTTCAACGCGCAGACCAAGCTTGGAACTTAAAAGGGACGACACCTGTTAAGTCAACGCTATTGAGGACTGAAATTCTTCGTCTCCTTGTAGACCCGTAATTCGCAAATTGTTTCTACGGCTATACTGCTCGTGCTCATTTAAAATTTCTGCAGTACGCTTATCTGAGTCATTCAGCTTTGTTTTCAGGTCATGTAGCTCTTTGTCTTTGCTGGTTATTTGACAATGTAACGATTCAATTTCCTTTGTCTGGTGGAATATGTTGCATTCAATGATTTCCAACCTTTTGACGACTGAGCTCAAAAATTTATCATTGACTTCATCGAACGTTTTCTTAATCATGGTACGAATAATGGAGGTGTCATCTTTCGTAAGGACTGTAGACAACTTGGAACTAATCTCTTCGAGCCGCGATTCTATTGAGCGAATTGATAAACTTCCATAGATTGTTGCTTGGGACTTTCCTGTTCAATTGTTTTCTTTTTCGAGTCTTTCTTGGACTTCTGCCCCTTTAAACTTTCGAATACAGACGAGTCTAATGAGCTATTGTCTGTTAACTCGCTCACAGTAGATGAATGCTGGCGTTTGTTCATGATTTCACAACTAACACGGGATTAACGGGACAGTATTCACAATAAACCCTTAAACACTCTTGTTCACTTAAGCTACTGTCACGGTGAACTATTAACATGTTTATTGATGCGTCACGGAGGCGCCAGACAATGACAATGACAATGACAATCACAATGACCTTATGTGTGTATACACATATTATGTCAATATCCAGGGTCTTTCTCACACCCCACCCGTCAATAGAAAAATACAAAAGCTTGAGGAAAGGCCTTCTCAAAGTCACAAACCTCGTTTTATTTTTTTACATGTCACATCCTGTTCAATAAACTTCACATCACTCACAAATGTTATTTGTGTGCCTCACACGCGTTTTTTTTTTAGTTTTTAGAATTACATTTTAAATTGATGCTCACTCAAAACCGGAAGCGGATTGTCTTGATTATGAAACTTAGTCAGAAAATTGGTATTATTGATTTTTTCAGACAAGTTCGAAATTGGTACTGATAAGTGGGGCAAAAATGGCCGCCATGGGGTGGAGCAGTTTTCTCTTTTCGTTTATAATGTAAACATGTAAAAACTCTAGAAGTTGCATTTTTATCCCAATCTTCATGAACTTTGGTCAAAGCGTATGTTTCCTTGATACTTTTGTATTGTACATTGGTTCTTGTCAATCAGTATTAAAAACCAGGTCGGGTAATTTTCTATATATGCTTATATTAAATACTTTGGAAGATCTTAACCTCGACTTAAAGTCAGCCTTTGTCATATAAATGTTCTGAATTATTTGCACACGAGTTTAACTCGTCTTTAATTTCATCTCATTCCCTCAGGTGAGCGACCCAGTGCCTCTTAGCCCTCTTATTTGTGTTACTTGATTTTGTTGTTTAAGGACATATCACTTTCTGAAATAGTCAGAAGTGGTTAGAGTAATGTCAAATAATAATTCCTCATATTAGCATTCTATATTAAGTTTGGAACAATATGCAGAACTAAAATATCATATACTTCAGTGATACATGAACCAGTTCTAATGAAATCTTTCAAAAAGAGTAAATAATCACATGATTTCACCTTATAAACCACTTTCTTTTTGTGCATTGTAAGTCCTTATTTATTTATTTTTTGTTCATAAATCCATTGACACCAGCTGGAACCTACACTACTGTAGAAGATAATGTTAGAGTATGATTAAATATAACACACTAAAAACACTGAAAAACAAGATCATTTTTTGTAAGAAAAACATGTAAACAACTTGAGTCTAAAAATAGTTGGGAAAAGTATGGTTGACCAGGATGACAAATATAAATTTGATTGAAACTTTTGGAAACAGTGTAAAATATCACTTTAACAAACACATTGATATATCATTATCTTTATAGTATTATCATACGCTATAAAATTAAAGGGTTTTAATTAACATGTTTTCAATATTTATGTATCTTTCATTTTTAAAATATCATTTCTGGCCCACCATACTTTTTAATTTCCCCCACCACTATAGTGGTTTCCCCCACCACTATAGTGGTGGGGACATATTGTTTTTGCGCTGTCTGTTAGTTTGTTTGTTTGCGTCAAACTTTAACATTTGCCATGACTTTTGCAATATTGAAGATAGCAACTTGATATTTGGCATGCATGTGTATCTCATGGAGCGGCACATTTTGAGCGGTGAAAGGTCAAGGTCATCCTTCAAGGTCAAAGGTCAAATATATAGCTTCAAAGCGGCGCAAAAGGGGACATAGTGTTTCTGACAAACACATTTTTGCTCAAGTGTACTATTTTTTTACTCTAGTTGTTTACATTTTTTTCTTGCACAAAAGTATCCCTTTTTCGGTGTTTCTAGTGTGTAATATTTAATAATACTCTAACATTATCTACTACAGTAGTGTAGGTTCCAGCTGGTGTCAACGGATTTATGAACAAAACAAGAAAATAAGGACTTCCAAAGCCCAAGAAGAAAGTGGTTTATAAGGTGAAAACATGTTATTATATACTCTTTTTGAAAGATTTCATTAGAACTGGTTCATGTATCACTTAAGCATATGTCATTTTAATTGTGCACATTGTTCCAAACTTCATAATACAATGTTAATATAAGCAATTATTGTTTTACATTACCCCACTCACTTCTGACCATTTCAGAAAGTGATATGGCCTTAACTTTGTTTTCATTTGTCTTACTTTTTCTGAATAAATACTGAAGAACAGTTTGAAACTCATTAGCTGTTATGTTGTTTTATAAATCATCTTTTTATATTTGATATTTAGAATTAGAGATTTATATTTTAAATTATCAGCTTCTATGCGAAGATTTGAAGGTCAACTTTTGTTAAATCTGAATAAAGGTTTTATTGAATCGTATATTAATGCTCACCATTATGTATCTGCTTGATACTTCACTGCAGCTATTGAAGTGATATCTTGAACGCGCTTTCCGGTCTTTTAAATGTAAGATGTTTAGTTATCTCTAGTTGAAAATGTGCATGTTTTGTGTGAGGAACTAATTTGCATAAAGCCGAATTAAATACCAAAACTAACCTACTTACATCGTTGAAGCGAAGAAAAGAGCGTTTCAATTCTTATACATGCAATTACGATTATCATTCTGCATACGTTTTTAATGGTTTGGCTAAAATACAATATAATTTGGGATTTATTCGTGCATCAATTTAGTAGGCGCCCCTTTTACAATACGCAGTTTAGACTGTGTGCATGTCGCACATGGCATAATTAAACCAAGTTGTCCCACGCTCGATTTCCTCGTGCGCTTCGTGGAGGCAACTCGCTTCATTGAATATTAAAGCCCAGTCAAATGATATACTATGGCCAATCAGAATAATGTACACTAGTGAAACATAGGGCAATTGTAATTATGTAATAAACTGCAAGAAAAATAAAATGTTATTAGTCAATCGTTACTAAAAAAATTCGCCGTGCATTAATGTCGTTTTACAATGATGACTGCACGTAAAATTGGCGATTAAATGCATAATTCGCTTTCAATAATCCAGTTGAGTATATATATATAGGGTCAGACCACAGACCGATCTAGTCAAAGGGTACGTGTATCACAACTCATATAAAACTATACCGGCTCGTAAACAAATATTTCAAATTTTTGAAAATATATTTTGATAAGTAATGTGCGATGTGGACATAATATGGAAATAAAAGCAAACTACAACCTTACTAGCTTTGAAGACTGTTCATGTTTTGGTATTATTGACACAGCTGAGTAGGTGATTTCGCTTTAGTGCAAATTTTGACGGACAATGAAGAAAGACCGATCACATTAACTAGCCCTAAAATTGATCTACAAATAACCCAATTTTGTGTCACATTTGAATAATTTTCCATTTCCTCAAAAACGAATTATTTGACCATTCAAAAAAAATAAAAATCTAATTGCAGTATGAACATTTATTTCAAATATGTACTATATACACTGGAGTTTCAGGAACAGAAAATCAAGTAAGAAAATACAAAATAAACATATCATATATTTGCGACAGTGTTAATATTAAATATAAGATTTACAATAGTCGTTTTGTTTAATATATTGAAGTTTGAAATAAAATGTTAATAAATCTTTTAAAAGAACCATATTTTAAAAGGAACATTCCACAATTTACGAGGATTTCATAACTAAATGACCGCCGTGTTTTCAAACAATTAGTAACGTTTCATTGTTTGCAATGTCTGTAAATGTGTACAACAATATGAGTGAATTTATTTTAACAAACAAAATAACAACGTTCAACTACTTCAAGATCAATTCTAATAACAAGAATATCAATTTGTGTTGCTTATCGAAACATTGTAAATAAAACTCGAAACGAAACTTACTTGAACTAAACTAACTTAACAACTAAATTTGCAAAATATAACCAATTTTTAAGCATATATTTGTACATATGTAATTAGTAACCATCCAATATTTCAGTGAAGGCCAAGAACAAAAAAGTCGCACTTTCAATCGATTCAGGAACTGGCAGTTGCTCCCGCTGCATTTCACACACATGTTCTAGGACGGGTATGAAGTCATCTTTACACCCAAAGTACGGTTTCTTTACAAAGTATCTCTCTTGAATACGATCAATGGTTTCCAATTCGCAAGGAAGCCGAAATGAAAAACCTCAGTGCCACTAAGACACAAATCTGCAATATAAAAAAAGTTGTGAGTCGTTAAACACACGTTTTGCATGTATTAGTTAAAGCGAAATATCTAAACGAATCAATCGAGATTTAAGCTCTCTAAATGCCCATAAAATCCAACGAACACATTAATATTTATTGTTTGCAAATGTTATTTTTACCTTTATACCAAGCATTCCTGATGTAAAAATGGACTGTCTGAGGCCTTGCGTGTTTCAAAAGAATATACCAAAAACTAAACATCTGTTCGACGCCGGAAGTCATGAACCAATGTTGCAATAATGTGATGATGTCAAAATTCTATGACGACGTGATATAAAAAAGGTGTCATGGCTTAAAAATTAACTCATCGTGTCGACAAGTCATTTTCAAAAGAGCATGACGTCAAAAATTATGTAGATTTGTCGACTTAGATCATGTCGACCAAATATATTTTCGGGAAAAGCCGGAAACATTTACGTAGAGACTTCAACTTAATGTCGTTATGACGAGTAAAATTAAGGTGGGGAAAGCTACAAAACTATGTCGACATACCATGTTATTTCACAGTAAGTCGGTATAAATTATTCCGGCATGACCACATTATTGGGGTGTACCATATACGTTTCCGTATAATAATGGATGCGCTGAGTGGGTGAGAAGATCCTAAGATCTATAATCATCATGGCATACCATAAGCAAATACATATTAACGGTGTCTTGCACAAATGTTCGCATTTCAAAATCTTTGGTTGAAGCGTTCAAAATTAGATGTGATAATTTATGGCTACATGGATGCGATTCGTATCTTTTCCTGAGCCACATTTACAAAGCCAAACACTATTTTTTTCAAAAGGTTATAGGTAAAATTCTCACATGGGATAATGAACAAAAATATAAAATCTTTTTCCAATTTCACCAATGGTATAATAGTTGCATTATTGATAAATGACATTATTTAGTGTTTGTATTTCTACCGAATCATACATTAAACAAGCTATTGCCAAGCAATGATGTCCCCTACCGGCTCCACCATTGTCAGATCATTATTTTTTGTAGTATTTGTTGCCATAGCAACCCACATTCTTGACGTATGAACCAATATGAAAATGAAACAAAATAAGTTCAAAATAAACCAAATCTATTAATTATAAAATCTCTATCTATTGATATTGCATTTATGTTAATATTTTCATAACTTAGTAAAGTTTATTGACATACTTCATGTCTTGCAAACTGGAGTTTGAGAAATCATAATGATACTGTATATTCACTATGACACAAGTGGTAAAAATAAATGGCTATTTATGACACTGACAAGGAAATGCGAGAAACTGCCTTAAAAGCACCTATTATTATTTTAAAGAGCGGGGAAGATTGTCAACCATTGTAGACTATTATAAAAGAAATACCCAATTTCTCACCATTTATTGATTATTACCCCCTCATTGTTACAAATAAATAAAACGTAACGTCAATGTTGGTCAACATCACTCTCCTCAAAGAACTACCTACTAACTGCTTATGATATTCATATAATTATAAATATCACTTTTTTATGAAAAAAACAACATTTTAAGTACGTTGGAAAATGTGTAGGTCGCAAAATTTACTGCGCTCCATTTAGTGACAGCATATGATGGGAGTCTCCAATCTCCAGGGCACCAACTGTCTGTAGACTCTCTTGACAAGAATTTTAGATACGCACCTATTGCACATGACTGCTGAAAGCGGAAGAGATATTTAAATATTTATTGGCTTTTAAACACACTCAATGATTGAAAAGGTCTTCCAAAACATAATAGCTGTATTTTAAAACATGGTTTTCCACGTCGTTGAATGCATTCATTGCGGCAGTTGCAAACGAATATGATTACCAATTGCAACCTAGGACTTCCTTTACAACCCTGCAAACTGCGCAATTCAAAAACTTGAAACACTACACCAAAGTTGTTTATACGAACAGTTCATTGTTCAGTGTGCTCGATCTGGCTTAAATCTTTTTAAATATTGTCCTTGGCCTAGTGCAATTTAAAGTGCACATGCTTATGGTAAAGTTAATCAAAGTGTAGATAACTGCGTTTAATTGTTTAAACATTTTAACCATATGTTCTATGCATGTATGCCCATAGATTAATATAATGACAATCGACGAAATCCTTGATATTACGATGTGTGTGCATGTTTAGAGGCTAATAAGAAAATGATAATAATAAAAAAATAAATCGGTTGCATATCAGGGGAAATAACCAGTTTATACAGCGATTAATTGAAGTCTACATTGATGTACTCATGATCACAAAAGGTCGTTATATTTTAAAGAGAGATGTTCACATTTTTCACATCGCGAACTTTTATTACCGAATATAATGAAAATATGAACTATTTTCAAGTAATGTAATATAACCTAAATGGAGATTTATTTTTCCAGATTCCCGAAGTATCAAAAAGTAAGTGAACTAGCGCTACCAAAAATATAAACATGTATGTATGTTTTTATTCTTAATAAAATATATACGTCAATTGATGTTGTTAACTAACACAAACGGTACATGGATTGCATGGAATTTTTTTGGTAGCGCTATTTCACTCAATGTTTTATATATATATATATATATATATATATATATATATATATATATATATATATATATATATATATATATATATATATATATATATATATATATACGAGGGGTGTTCCAGAATTTCGTGGATTTTCTCCATACCTCATTAGTTTGTTGGCAAAAGTCAATGAAATTTACATATTATACTAACTAATTATCACGGACTTTATATTTAAGCTTAAAATACATGAATTCCAAAAAGCGCGATTGAAACGTAATGCCATAGAGACCTCAGTAAGTATGTGTGTTAAGCGCATTTAAATTTGGTTTAACTGTAGTTGATAAATATAATTTACGGCAAATTTCACGTGACATCGACGTCACATATCAACGTTACACGTAGGTTGAATATTCAATTTATATAATATATAACGTATGTTTGAGGCGTCAGCCTTTTGACCCAGAAGTACTCGTTAACTGCGATATCATTTTTATAAATTTCGAGTGTTTTTTATCGAATAAATTTTAATTGCAGTACATAGTATACATGATATGCATTGATCAACTGACATAAATTAGTTCAAAAAGCAGAGCAAGATATTTGCCGACTTATGCAAACACGGGTAAAATACGACAAGCGGCATTCGCGCAGTGTGGTCAGAAGCTACCCTTTTCTCTATTAAGTCTGGCGAGGTTTCGTAGTTTAATTTGTAAAAAATAAATAGACATAAACATTAACATACGTCTTACAGGAAGGGATATTCAAGTGTGTACTAAATATGGTGATATGAGTTTAGTCTACACCTGTAGCAATATGAAAATGAAACTAACTAAATCCAAAATTAACCGAATCTATCCACAAATAGCAAAGTTTTACAAAAATATTACTACTATTACGATAATACTACCCTTAAAGTCAATAAAGACAGGTGTGAACACGATAACGATGATGGCAATTATTTTACACAATTCGGCTTTAAAAGACGTCTGCTCGATTGATGTCACGTGATATAGATCTCGGTTCCGCCGCTTGAATTTCCGATACTTTCGAATGGTCTGAATGGATGTTTCCAATCTTTGTATATTGATAGCTCTTTGCGAGAATGGATCCACATCACCGTTGCACATTTTTATTAAGTTCACAGTAATCTGTTCTTTAAATAAAGATAGCCTAATTAAAGACGGCGCTAATAAAGTGTGAAGGTGGATATTTAGAAATAAGATCCATTTTCGCATGACACTGCAAGTAGTCACATATTAATTCTAGCTTGCATTAGTTGCAATAATTTTATAAAGTGCGCGTGCCATTGAACGTTGAGTTAGGCGATAGGTGCGAATCAAATTACACATACTTTAAGTTTAATTGCTTATACCGAACACGATTTGTAACAAAATACAAATTTGATTTATGTTTAGTTGCTTATACCGAACGCGAAAGTAAAAAAGATACTGTTTTTTTAGCTAATACATCTCTACAGGTAAAACAAATCACAATTTTTAAAAAGTACCATATTAATAATCAATCAATTTCTAATAACACCTGACTGTGTGACGTTCATTTCAAATTATCGCAGTGCGTGACGAATATTTTCTTTATTTAGTGAATAGACACAGAGACGGTATACATACAATTAATAATGCAATATATACGTTAAACCATCACTAGATGTGCCATAATAACTCGTATACACTTTATAAGCAATATATACAATAAACGTTTTAAGTTAATTAAATAAATGTTTTACGACGCATATAAGATAACGTGATGAACGCTTTGTTTATTTTTTTAATTAAACTAAATGCAATTATATGTCTATTTAGAACCATAATTTTTACAATTTACGCCGAATATCTTAATATTTATTGTATAATATATTATGGACTAAGGGTTTGCTAAAGAAAATTTATTCAAATCGGCTTTAGCTAAGATGGATCAACATCGGAAACTTGTCTAATACATGTGTACATACCTCTTGAGTGCAGCTTCGACGTCGTACTTTCCATTACGAAATCCACACTTTTGACACACAAACTTAAGGTACGATGGAGACCATGATTTTAGGTCTGTGTCCGACATGTCATAGCACTGACGATGCGACCATTTTTTTACAGTTATGACACTGAATAGATCCATCTGAACACTGTTCTGAACACACATTAAAAGGATATTGAACCATGTTTAGAAACAATATGAACCGTTAAATCTATAAACAGTATTTGCGTGTGTCCAAGAGTATGATATAGCTGAGATCACTCAAATACTGTCAAATTCTTGCTTTAACTTATATTCTTATGGGCCCGTTTCATCAAACATCGTACGACAAATTTAGAATACGATACGAATTTCAAAGAAACATTATTTTAACAGACCGAAGCATATTTTTGCTTATTTCTAGTAAAATCATTTATTTCATCATTTTCTTACCAATGGCTTATATCTTGCGGAGCTATTTATCAACAGCTTGTATATTTTTAGTTTTTAAATTTAAGTTATAAATTAAGATTGTCGTACGATCTTTGATGAAACGGTCCCATAAAAATACAAGTTAAAGCAATAGTGAAAGAGAATGTGGGGAAATGGAGCTAGAAATGGTTTTGAACATGCATAATTGTGTCGTGTTCTGAGAAAACTGGGCATAATGCTTGTGCGTAAAGTGACACTTTCCGCCTTATCTGGATTTTCGCTAAGAAGAGACATCATTTAAACGAAACATTCCATAAAAGCGGAAATTGTCGTCCCTGATTAGCCTGTGCGGATTGAAACGGCTAATCTGGGATAACAATTTACGCACCAGCATTATGTCCAGTTTTCTCAGAACGCGAGACAATTATGTTTATGATTCATTTTATAGTTTGTTTATTTCGTTAACTACAAATTTGTATTACATTATGTCTACCTTGAGGTTGTTGTACATAGTATAATTATGTTACAATTATAGTATTTTCTGTAAACGAACAAATCCTTTTGTATCGAATACTATGCATTAATATTGTTTTCTACCAAATGTTTTTTTATAGGGATCACTTGTCCGTCGTCTGTCTCGTTAAAAAGTATTAATAGCATCAGTTTGAAACTTTATACATTAATAGACCTCATTGAGTGGGAGTGCGTCGATAAAGAACTCTTAGCATCCCGCTTTGTTAAATTATTTATAATTAATGCATAACCATTATTCTTGTATTAGTTAAGTTAAATTGTCATAATAAAATGTTGTCATGTCATTTTTCCATTTTTCTTTTTTGTGTAACGTTTTGTAAATAAAGCTTTTATTTGTTGTTATTATTATTATTAATACGGATGTTTTAGTCCGGTCTGTTTTCCAAATCGTTCTAAAACATCATTATTTTAGTAGTACAATGGTATAGTGGTATAGGAGAGGTTGAACATATGATTTTGATTAATTATGGATTTATATTATTAAACTAGTGTTTTTTTCTTATTCTCTGTACAAAGATTGATTATATGAAGATTTGCTACAGTGCATATTTATCAATGTATGTGGTTCCGTAAATAAATCGGAACTATCCACTTCCGGGTTAAGAAATTGAGATAATTTAGCGATTACATCCATAAATTTGGTAATAAAACGACAACATGATTTAACAACATACCTAATATCACCTTTTCTTCCCATGCAATGCAGTGTCAACGGCTTAAACTCGTTGATAATTGAGAAATGTTATTCGACGAGATTGTTTTTTACCCATCATCGTCCCATGTCATTTTCAAGGTCAACCGGTGTTTTGTGAACACTCGAACCGCATAAAACCCATTGAAATTAGGTTATATTACACTTCATTTTGGTTAATCGTCACCTTTACTTGATAGGACATTCGCATGGTGTGTAATAACTTCCATTTTAGTATTTTTACTGTATATATTCAACAGTTAGATAATAAATGTACATTCCGCGCTTGTTAACCCCAGTTTAAGACTTTGAACCGCAGTTTACACTCTTGAACTCGGGTTTAAAGAATTAATGGGCAAACGGCACTTTGAACTCGGGTTCAAAATTTCTTTACTATATAATTAACTGTTAAATAATTAATGTGCATTCCGCGCCTCTTAACCGCAGTTTTAGAATTTGAACCGCAGTTTAAAGTCTCTTAACCTTATAGTTAAGAGAGGACCAATGAAATCGCGGCATTTACCTTCTATATATAGCTAATTGTGGTTTAAGCTCCGCTAATTGGTTGTCTCAGATAACAGATTTGTATCTATTTTTAGACACACTTTGAACTGCGGTTCAAACTCTTGAACTCGGGTTTAAGGATTTAATGTGCAAACGGCACTTTGAACCCGGGTTCAAAGTCTCTTAACTATATAGTTAACTGTTAAACCGTGGTTTAAGGACTTAATGTGCATTTCGCTTGCCATACATTTGTACCGCGAGAAACTTCGAATAAACAATAAACTGACAAATTGTGAAACTGGAGATAGATTTTGTTAACTGAGCAATTTTGGTTATCCTAAATTGTTTTGTAAACAGTATTTTAAGTACAAAGCAAAGTTGATCAAAACCACATGCTTAAGAACATTCAATTTTTTATAATATAATTGATGATATTGAACATTTAGCGCATCAAAATTGTCGTGTTACTACTAACACTCATTCAGCTTATCGAGTTTCAACCTATGTGTGTGTCAAGATGAATACTCGATCGTTTATTGTTTTAAATGGTATTTTTACCTTCAGTAGATCGATAGACGTAGTGCGTATTGATCAATCTCCACGCAAAGTTGTCGTTCCTTGCTCTCACATACAACTCTGCGAAAGGCTCAGCCCTCCATTTTGTCTATAAAATAAATAAAACCGAACAAACGCATTCAACGTATATTTGATTGGATATTTAAGATCGCATGCATTAAATTAAGAAATATGACTTTTAAATGTACGATAAATCGTGCAAAAACTTGCGAGTTTTAATGCAACTCTTTGGAAATAATTTATTGCCCATTTACGCAGATGGAATCATTCCACGCACTTCACAAATGTAAACAATTGAACATATTTTTTTGAGTGACGTTAGGAATTGCTTCGACGTGTGTATGTATGTTGGTTTCTTAACATAAAAAACCCAAATCAATTTTATAATAATGAATTAAGACTGATATAAGATATCATGGTATGAGATGGTTTTCTTTAATGCAGTGAATGCAATGTAACCGTCGTGCAAGAGATTGTTTAGTATTCTGTAACCTCAATGATGAACGCTTGGAATGATCATGACATAAATCATGACATAAATGAGACGCTTTCATAACAATAGTCCGTTCTGAGCCCAACACAGAGGTGAATGTAATGTAACCGTCGTGCAAGAGATAGCGTATTGACGGGCACGCTTCATTACTCATAAAAAGGAAAGTAAGTTGTATCATTTTACAAGCAGTATTACCGATTAGCGATATTAGCGATGCTAGGCTTAACACAGAGTCTTGCCATGTTTATGGATCGCTCTTGGTAAAATACTTTTTGTTGAAAACCAAAACAACTCATTCGTGATCGAACTTCTGTATTTATGATTGTAATTTATAAGTATGGAAGATGTTTTGCATACTGTTTCCCTTAATGCTCAATGTTTAAGGGACCCGTTAAAACGAGCCAGGGTAAATCAGTATTAATTAAATCAAAACGCATATATCACTTTTTTGCCAGAGACCCATTTTTCTGATTATATAAATGCTTTACTCAATGAAGATTTTTCAAATTGGCATATATTTAACTCCTTTGGGAACAGTAACAGAAAAGGAGTGTCTATTTTGAATAAAAAACAATTGAATTTCGATGTCATTAACTATTCACACGATGAAAATGAAAGGTACACCGGTATGAATATTGAAATAAAAAACAATGCATATTCATTACTGAATGTATATGCGCCAAACAATAAAACACTACGAAATGCGTTTCTAAAAACATTTCAGAAATAATGAACAAAACTTTCAGGGCATCAAAGTTATAGGTGATGATTTAAATGAAAAAACAAAACAACAAAGCAATTGATAGAAAATCCACATCTAAAACTAACATCAATATTAATTCCAACGTTCATAATTGAAATAAAAATAATAACATATACAACAGCAAAACTAAACATTTGGTTTTTAAATTACTTGGTACAGATTAGAGTCAGGTTTAAGGTAGAGAAACTGTAATGATTTCCCACGATTTCTCTGAAGATTGAAGAGCCTTTGGAAGTTGTCTTAGTCGAGTGGTTAAGGTCGAGTGACTACAAATCTTTTGGGATCTTCCCGCGCAGGTTCGAACTCTGCCGACAACGCATACTTTTTTGCGACGCGTTTTATTTATTTTTTTAACGTTATTTGATTTAATATAGTATATAAGCTATGTTTTTGTTAAATAGTAGTCCGGTTTTCCAGCAATAAAACAAAAATTGCAATAAATACCTGTATAAACCAAGCTTTGGGTGATTTACTGCTGAAAAAAAAACGAATCATGCATGTTGCACTTTTATTTTTATTTCAAAAGGTAAACGGTTAATCTGTCTATCTTTTGGTATTTTTGCTGTATATAGTGTATCTATAAAAACTATCTTCAAAATATTACTTAAATGATACTATTTTTAATTTTATGACACTGTGTTTCACCAATCCAATTTCTACTTGGCTTAAACCACTAACATTTCATGTCGCTCTTCCATAGATAACAAGTTATGAAAAATAAATGCCTGTAAAAGAATACTTATTTCATCTTGTTTAAACTTTAAACACCTTTACTGCATCTATACACGCCAACTGCATGCCCAAATCTGGATGAATTATAGAACTTTCATATACCCCAGGGGTGCAAATAAACTGGAAAAAGCCGAGCGTGTGGGTGGTTTTGAAAAAATCAGTATATATTTGTTTTTAAAGCACGGAAAGCCTACCTAAATATGTGCATGTAGTTCAGTGAAATGATGCTGATTTAGAAAATTATACATTAGATTATATTTGGAAAGGTTCCCATTACACTGGCTCTACCTTAAACTACATGTTCTGACACAAACATGTTTCTTGACACCCGATTACCATAAGTAATCAGGAGTACATGTAAACCTACACTGTATTCATTAGAGCATCGCTTGGTTGCTTAAAAATACAGAAAACAGTTGTACCTTACGATGAGGTGAGTTTTTACAGTACAAAACCAAATGTTTCTAGGTGCTGTTGCCGACATTAAACCAAAGTACAAACACAAGTATTAAGTTTTGGACATGTTTACAATGTACGATGAACAGATGTCCACGCTTTCCTTTCGCGTGATGTTAAAATACAAAAGCTTTTACCACTTGATTATAACTATGACTTGAATTCCAGCTCGACATTCAGTTCGACATTCGGATATAGTGTTGTACAATTATTTTTGAATGTCGAGCTGGCACGGCATTCCAGCTCGACATTCAAACCGAATGTTGTGCTGGCACGGCATTCCAGCTCGACATTCAGTTCGACATTCGGATATAGTGTTCTACAATTATTTTTGATTGCCGAGCTGGAACGGCATTCCAGCTCGACATTCAGCTCGACATTCAAACCAAATTTTGTGCTGGCACGGCATTCCAGCTCGATATTCAGTTCGACATTCGGATATAGTGTTGTAAAAATATTTACAATGATATGTTGCGTTATAAGTGGTTTCAACATTAAGTGTATATAAAGTTCTCAACTTTACATTTGTACATTCACTTGCATAAGTGCCAGTGTTGCGATCGTTGTAATATTCGTTATTTGTATCGACCTGTTATTAAAATTAGAATTATTGAATTCTTGATGTGTCTCCAATATCATGAAACGAATGCTATATGAACTGTGCGAGGCCGCTTACACGAATCCGTTTTAGTGCTTTGCAGATCCCCGAATGAACAAAATTGTGCTGTCGAACTAGACCTGGCCAATATAAAAAAATTGTTTGTTAAATGGACAACAAAACCAGTGCGAATATATTTCTTTATATTTCTTTATTGAATAAATGAGTCTATATAATATCATTAAAATTCATTTTTATTTAGATTTACGTTTACTGATTTAATAGCATATACAAAGATTGAAACAAAATTTATTTGAACGGTTACATAAATTTGTATCTAAAAACAAATACTTAATTGCGTATTAATGAAAAAAAGGTTCATCCCATTCAAATCTATGCTATTTATGTTCAAATACAAACAAATTTGCATCGCATAAAATGATTAAAGTCAGACTGCTCTTCCGACAATATTTGCTTTTAGTGAACATGTATACAACAGTTGATATCTAAAAAGCTAAACACTTGGATTATGGATAGGTATTATAACATCGATATATATATCGACACAATCATATTCGCAAAAAATGTGTAAGCGTACCAATAATGTACATGTTATTTATGTAAATAATTCGTAAATAAAAGTGTATGCGAACACGCCATATTTATCTATAGCATAAGAAACAAAAGCAAAACAAATATATCATTTTTGTAAATTGCTTCCTAAAATCTATATCAAATACTCATAACTTTACATGAGTTGTCAGGAGTAGTATTTATGTTGTACTTGTGTATACAATAAAACAGCTCAAATTCAATTGTCAAATCAGCAAATCAGAAATTTTAGCATTTTCATAGTTGATACACAATACCACATTCCAAGAGTACCCGGAGAGCAAACGTTAGCGTCACGGATTATGGATTGTGATTTTAACGCGGAAACATCGGTATAATAACATTTACATATTAAATTGTATAGGCAAACACAACAGTTCATGCATTTGATTATTGAAATTGCAAGGCACAAAATCATGCAATTATTTCTACACTTCTGTATACAATCTCGTGCATATAAAGTTAAACAAGAGCACCGCCTTGCGGGTGCAGACCGCTCATCTATTTTCTTTTTAAAGGTGAAGGGACTCTCATTTTCAATCACAAAGGAGGGAGGAGTGGAGTGAAGAGGGGTGTATAGTGTGGGGTTGTGGACATTTATTACATTATCTTCCAAAAAAGCGAAAAAAAAAAAAAAAAAAAAAAAAAATCGGGGGGGGGGGGTATAGTGTGAGGGTGTGGTGATAATTTGTGAGATGATCTTAAAAAAAAAAAAAAAAAAAAAAAAAAATCAAAAAAAAAATTTGGGGGGGGGGGTGGGGGGGGGGTGGGGTGGGGGTATAGTGTGAGGGTGTGGTGGTCATTTGTGAGATGATCTTATAAAAAAAAAAAAAAAAAAAAAAAAAAAATTAGGGGGGGGGGGAGGGGGGGGGAGGGGGGGGGAGGGCACGTGGGATGGTTTGGGTGAAGTCTATTGTGGTATGTCAGGTAAGAGTAGTTTCATCAAAGTATCAATCAAATCTAATCATAAATAAAGAAGTTATGGCAATTTTAGCAAAATTTAATAATTTGACCTTGAGAGTCAAGGTCATTCAAAGGTCAAAGTAAAATTCAAGTTGCCAGGTACAGTAACCTCATGATAGCATGTAAGTATTTGAAGTTTGAAAGCAATAGCCTTGATACTTCGAGTGGATCGAAACACAAAATTTAACCATATATTAAAAGTTACTAAGTCAAAAAAGGGCCATAATTCCGTAACAATGACAACCAGAGTTATGCAACTTGTCCTTTTACTGTACCCTTATGATAGTTTGTGAGTGTTCCAAGTATGAAAGCAATATCTATGATACTTTAGGGGTAAAGTGACCAAAACATAAATCTTAACCAAATTTTCAATTTTCTAAGTATAAAGGGCCCATAATTCCGTCCAAATGCCAGTCAGAGTTACATAACTTTGCCTGCACCGTCCCCTTATGATAGTTCATAAATCTTGCAAGTATGAAAGCAATAGCTTTGATACTGTAGGAATAAAGTGGACCTAAACACAAAACTTAATCAAATTTTCAATTTTCTAAGTATAAAAAGGGCACATAATTCTGTCAAAATGCCAGTCAGAGTTACATTACTTTGCCTGCACAGTCCCCTTATGATAGTTAGTAAGTGTTGCAAGTATGAAAGCAATAGCTTTGATGCTTAAGGAATAAAATGGACCTAAACACAAAACTTAACCAAAATTGTCAATTTTCTAAGTATAAAAAGGGCACATAATTCTGTCAAAATGCATGCCAGAGTTATCTAACTTTGCCTGCCCAGTCCCCTCATGATAGTAAGTAAGTGTACCAAGTTTGAATGCAATAGCATTGATACTTACTGAGAAAAGTGGAACTAAACGCAAAACTTAACCAAAATTTGCAATTTTTTAAGTATAAAAAGGGCACATAATTCTGTCAAAATGCACGCCAGAGTTATCTAACTTTGCCTGCCTAGTCCCCTCATGATAGTAAGTAAGTGTACCAAGTTTGAATGCAATAGCATTGATACTTTCTGAGAAAAGTGGACCTAAACGCAAAACTTAACCGGACGCCGACGCCAACGCCAACGCCAACGCCAACGCCGACGCCGACGCCAAGGTGATGACAATAGCTCATAATTTTTTTTCAAAAAATAGATGAGCTAAAAATGTTTAATTCACGTTTGATTTGTTTTTGGCATAAAATATTTCAATTTTCGTCAGCACTAGAGGAAATCAAACATTTCAGCATTTCCAGGGCTGACACTCCTTGACGCCTTCCATGCGACACTGGAACGCGAATGCCTGCGACAAACCGGAAAATAGTGCGCCCTGAATCCAAGCGTTGCTCCATGATATCGCCTCCCCAGCTAGATACAGCGGGTGTTCAGACTTCCATAGGGATTGCAGATGATAAAGGTATTCGTACGGTTTCAGCGACGCATTGCCACCTTGTGCTGCGGGATCACTATACCAGGCCTGGACCTTTCCAACTTCAAACCAATCTTTCATCTCTGGGTGGATTTTGCTGATTTCGCACACGGCAGTTGCAATGGCTTCTTCGTGACTTTGTGAGCCCAAAGCAAGGGCGTCCTGAGCCCACGAGTACACCATCAATATACCTCGCGCATAATCGGGAATGTCGGAGTCGTCGTCATCAGGATAATGGAGTTGACCGATGATATCAGATGTCTTGCTGAAACCTCCTTTACCGACATCCTTTTGCCAGAATCTTTCCTTGCATTGCAGCATGATCTTCGTTGCTGTGCCATACGTAACACCTGCTATTGCTTGTTGCTTTTCCTTGCAAAGAAACGGAATATCAATCTGACGAAGAATATTCAGCGGGACTGTGACGAAGACTGCATCACATGGGTAGTTTGCAGCCTGTCCTGTAATAACGTTTGCTCCGCTTACTTTCAGCTTGGAATCATTTGTGATGCTTTGTACCTTGAATCCATACACGATATTGTTGCGTAGCTCAACATCTAGGTTCCATCCATGATCATTTTTATCAAGAAAGGCATTTGGTAGTGCAGACATACCGTCACTTGGGGTCTTCAATTCATCTCGCCACCAACCGCCTAAGATACCTCGCAATGTTTCCACCAAAGATCCGCTTATGTTTGGGGAGTATGAAGACACCTATGACGAACATTATCATTATTTTATTTGGTGAAAATGCATTTGGAAATCAATTCAATGCTATAGAAAGTGTACATAAAAATGTGTACAGAAAGAGAGTTAAATCATTGTACCTTGTGACCATCAATTGCTATCTCTGGCCATGGCTGAAGTTTCAGCTTATCGGGACGTGAGTAGGTCTCGCTTCGGAGGAAGTCCTCAGTGGAAAATTTGCTCCATTTCTCTACCCACCTTGTCCAGTCCTCTTCCGTTGGGTATTGTCCAAGCTCGATCATTACGGGTTTAATAGTTTGATCAAAGTAGTCATCTAGAATGTATAACATGCATAATCATTTGTTTTATTATAAGAATACCCTCAAAGGGTAGGGTTATATTGGTGTCACTCTTTTTATTAGACTTTGAAAAATTTGTCTGGGAAATTGTACATTAAGATGTCTCAAGCTATTAAATGTTTGTCATTACCATGAAGTGTAGATATGCATGCAACTGCTTTCATTCACAATGATCTACACATTCAGGCGCCATGTGCCAATGAACTTAGCCATCTACATATGACAGTGGTATCAAATGTTATAAATTTGGAGGATGAAATACTTCAAAATTGTGAAAGCCATAAAATTGAAACTTCCAGGGGATCATCCTCATAGAGCGTGGAAGTGCAAGACTCTTTTTCATGTATTTGTAATCAAATTCCCGAATTGTTTGCCCTTCAATTTAGCTGTCAATGCGGCACGGGATATTTCATGGTTTCGGCAAGTGTCTTATTATTCTATTATGATTACATTAATACACAATGAAACTAAAAAAACACAATATAATGAGAGAACTGCTTGTTAATATTCATTACTTTTATAACATAAAACCAACTATAAACATAATATGATCATTAAACTGGATCATCGCCTTGGAACGGCCAATACAAAGAATAAAGGTTCTAAAATGTTTGAGGGCTTCCCGAACGTCACACACTTGTGTCGTGTAATATATATTTCACTGATATTTACTTATAAATTAATATACAATTACAATGTAGCATAACCATTTTATACGCACATAGCTTTTCTACGCATGACAACAACTTACGTATTCCATTGATTTTTAGTTTTCCTTTCACATCTGAGCTTCCCTTCAGAAGCGTCTCATCCCATCCCTTCCAATACTTGTCACTGTAGTACTCGTTTCTTGCATAAAAATCTGTCAAAATGTGTCCAAAATACATTTGCACTTGCTTAGTATAGTAGTTCCTAACTTTGATTAATGCATCAATTGTAATAATTACCTATATGTTTTTCTGGCTAAATTTTTGTTTGTGTGGATATGTTTTGTGTTATTTCTCTAACACGTCCAATTATAAACACTATTAAAGTACATACTGAGGTACGTAAAGCGTTTGTATTTACCAACCTCCCATTTTTATTTTGTCTCCATACAGGTACATGTAGGCATTTTGTTGGTAGTTCTGGAAACGTCGCAATTCAATACCAAAGTGCTTGCAATAGTAATGAGTCAGAAAGTGGTTTGGCGGCAGACGCATTGCTCCACCTAAATTGAAATGTTGTGTCTTGATGGTCAACACCCTACTCTTAAAACAGGTATTTAACATCAACATAAACTCAAAAACTCATAAACTGAAATATTTTAATGTAATACAACGTTGGGTATACAGGTTGCTGTATAATTACCATCGGCATGCTGTCCATCCGCGAAACCATGGTAGAATGTCTTGATTCTGCCTCCAACGCGATTCTGCAGCTCAAGGATGGTCACCTGAAGCATTTAAGTTACCGAATATTAAAAACGCATAATAATAAAACAACCACAAGGTAACTATTAACAGTGTTTCCCCATTTTTCTTTCCACTTAAAGAAATTCAAGCTGTAAATATGTATACAGTCCTGTTTATGTTCAAGGGTGTTTAAATTAGTTCATATGCGTGATTTCATTTGGACAATCGTTTGTTCTCATATTGTGAAAATGTAACGGTCATAGTATGTAGAATGTCAGTGGTTCGTAGAAACAAAGCGCCTAAGGAAAACCTGATGGAAAAGAAATTTCAAAGTAGTATTTTTCTTTTGTAATGTTTTGAAATTGTAATTTGTGAACATAAATGACTGAATTAATATTCGGAATCTAATTGGAAATGTTTTTAATGGTTTTTGAATAACGATCTATGTCGTCTATTATGCCATTATTTGAATGTGTTATTGAAAGGTGCATACGTTACACGCAATTTGTTGCAACGCATCAAAGTAGCACTACGCTTAGTAATATTACACCGCAAATAAATTATAACTAATAAAAAAAAAATACAACTACGACTGTATTGAAAAGATTATAAAACTTACATTGTGTCCAATTTGCGCCAACTCGTAAGCAATGACCAGCCCGGAAATACCCGCCCCAACCACGATGACGTCCTGGGCATTTTCTGGTTCCACCTTCACCTTATAGAGTGCCTCTGCATTCTTGTTATCGTACTCCATCGCCCAGGCATATCTGAGACCGCCTTCATATATACATCCCATGCGTTCTTTAAACAAGTCATCTTGCTGAATGAAGGTTTCAACCTCATTTGACCTTTTAAAACAAAACAAATACAAAACAGTGTCGTTATCAATATCAAAACTGTTTTCCGAACATTTGTTTACACAATCAGGTGCGGTCAGCCTTCGTTCACTTATCAAATATTGACTAATATTTTTTCCAAAACTAAATTGTCTTGCCATATCTATATAAGAATGTCCAAAGCAAGTCTATATTACATGTTTTAAGTAATATATTTGAACACACGTGCACTTAATCGAGCATTTATTTGTGACCATACTCATGTTGCGTATGCACATGCCGTTGCTATCAACGTCAGGGTAGGATTTTAATAGCGTAAAACTTCTTTAACTAGAGTCATCATGTAGATGACAGAAGGTATCGAGTTAACAATGTTACCGTCGTACGAAGTTTAAAATATATTATGAATGATTAAGCATCGCAGTAATAAATCCACAAGTCGGTAACGTAGATTTCAACAATGTTCAATGTTCAGTTTTTATTCTACCATCTTTGTAAAGTAAAATGCACACTTTGTGCTACTACTTAGTTGTCAGTATTATTGTATGTATAACCGATAATATAATTTTATGTTTTAAATTACAGAACATCAATTAGGCTATTTACGCGAATGAAGTTCCTTTCATTAGCATATATGTTTAGAACATGTCCAAATAATTCGTTCGTAGCCATGACAAGGAACATGAACAAAACTGTACCTGAAGTTTTGTTATTTTAATAATAAGACGAAAATCCCATCAGCTCTGAATTGATTTAGTGGCAATAAATGATTCGAGCAAATCACAATCGATTAACTAATTCACCAAACGTATTTTTGCAGCTCTATCTAACACATTAAATATAAACTTGCACATATATCTTACCTGCACAAAACGTTATACAAGAAAATCTTACATGTTTACTTGATTTTTCCAAAAGTGGAGACTGCGTCCCCCGCACGTATTGTTCGCACTGTACATTTCAGTCGGTAGTTAATCAATACGTCGCATGGTCAACTATTGAGAGGCTTTATATATATCCTTGTGTTTGCGACAAGTACTCGCTAAATGAGGAAAAAATTACTTCATTTCATGGAAGTATTATGTTATGAAAACGGCCATTATTTTTCTTATTTGGTTTTCGGTAAAAAAAACTTTGTAAAACTTTACTTTAAGTTCTAGCGTAGAATGATCATGATGATCATGATGATCATGATGATCATGATGATCATGATGATCATGATGATCATGATGATGTTGATGATGATGATGATGATGATGATGATGATGATGATGATGATGATGATGATGATGATGATGATGATGATGATGATGATGATGATGATGATGATGATGATGATGATGATGATGATGATGATGATGATGATGATGATGACGATGATGACGATGATGACGATGATGACGATGATGATGATGATGAATTTATGTAAGAACTAACGTTTGGGTTGCTGGTGTTGATTATGCAGTTGAAGAATCGCTTCAATGTGCTCCGTCCAGCTCTGATTTCAGCCTTCTCTGCCGCCAGCAGTTCCTCAGCGTTGTTTTGCAGTCGGTTGTGGATGAAGCGTAGCATGACTTTGCTTGGATTTCTGTTGAGGCTGATTGCGCTGGTATTTTCGCACAGCTTGAGGTTGCCGTTTTTCGGTAGGGAAATGACCAGAGACTGGGTCCAACCTTTGAGCCACTTGTACTGTTCTCATAGATCCTTTCATAGTACCGACATTGCTGCAGTCGTTGCCTCTCCTCTGTGCTGAATCACCTCGGAAGGAACGTTGGCCAAAGATTTTTTGTCTTCAGACTACGCTTTGCCCCTCCAGTTCTGCCTTTAGTATCGACAGGCTTTCGTCGTCGGTTATGGTCTGTGATCTCTCTGAAAAAGACAGGGGTCGGGTTCAATCGGGTCGTCATATGGGTCGCTCCAGTATTCGGTCCACCTGTTCAGGACTGCGGAAATCTCGGTATGGAGGATATATTGAGCAACCACTTTAGAGACTACTGACTAACATATAGGATAGATGTATATTCAAAAGAGAGCGCATTTTGAGAAGACGTCTGTTTTGTCATACTGTGATGTTCATTGTTAATATATGTTTAAAGCTTTCATGATATAATTATATTTTAAATACCTTTGTTCTCATCTACATTTACATCTACATGATACGTTAACCTGTCATCACTGACAATTATTTAACGGTGCGCAAGAAAAAGATTAAAAGTGAAATAGAAATATAGCATCGGTCAAGAAAGGTTGCAAAAGTTAAAGAGTGACCAATCCAGCTTGCGTAGCGCTGCCAGTGTACAAGTGATACCCGATGGCACAGCTCCCTCCTCATTTGAAAAAGTAGTAGTTGGAAGTGGTATCCCCTAGAAGGGTTGGGTCGACAGCTCCATCTTGAAGGATACCAAGGAGGGAGTCTCAGCGGTGCTGGCTGGTAGTTTGTTCCACACCTGTATAGTTCGTGGGAAGAAACTGTACTTAAAGGTGTCTGTAGATGTAGAGTACATCCTGTATTGGAGATTATAGTGGTTTGCCGCACTTTTCCTGGAGGTAACTGGTGTCAAATACTTTGAAGCTGGTATATCGACTAAGTCGTTGATGACTTTATATAACATAATCAGTTTAGTTTTTCCTCTCCTTGTCTCAAGCGATTCCCAGTGCAGATGGTCAAGCATGTCTGAGACGCTACTGGTGTTTCTGTATAGATTGGTGACAAAGCTAGCTGCTCTATGCTGAATCATCTCAACTTTATGTATCATGTCCTTCTGATAGGGAATCCAAATGGAAGAGCAGTAGTCAAGGTTTGATCCAACCATGATGTAATAGGCATTTGTTTTAGTCGATGCAGTAGCCTTGAGCAAGTTTTTTTCGAAAAAATCCGAGCATACTGTTTGCCTTTTTCGTTGCTCTAAATATGTGTTGCCTCCAGGATAGGTTAGATTGAATGTCCACGCCTAGGTATTTCGTTGTTTTATCTAAAGAAAGAGAAATGCCTTTCAGATGGTAGATAAAGGTCTTGGGGCTTTAAGATCTGCTTACACTCAAGACACTGCACTTCTGGGGGTGAAATTCCATGCCCCATGTCTTTTCCCATGTGGCTAAAGAGTTGAGGTCATCTTGCAGTATGGCATGATCTTCATCTGATGTGATAAGGGTATTACCCTTGATGTCATAGTGTTCTATCTTCTTCAGTAATCGATTGTTGGGGACCCTATCGCACGCTTTACTAAAGTCAAGGATCACCATGTCTATCTGAGTCATCTTGTCTAGTGACGAAGCCAGTTCATGGTACAGTGTTAGTAATTGTGTCTCGCAGCTTCTCCCAGCTCGGAATCCATGTTGACAGTCATGTAAGACTTTGTGGGTGTCAAGGTGTTTCGTGATGTTGCTTACTAAGACGTGTTCTAGCATTTTACAGCATAAGGAAGTGAGGAATGCTGGTCTATAGTTTGCGACTTCATGGCAAGTACCCTTTCTGTAGATGGCGGTTACATTCGCATGTTGCCAGTCGTCTGGTACAGCTCCATCACATACTGAGGCGTTGAAAATCATGGTCAGGATTGGAGCCAGATCAACTGCACATTCCTTCAGGATACGACCAGATATACAATCAGGTCCTGAAGCCTTCCTTGTATTGGTTTCACGCAGCAACTTCTCCACACCCTCTTCGGTGACACAGATCTCCGACATGGGTGGTAGAGGTGGTGTACCTGGTGGACAGGGACATGTTCCTTGTTCTCCCGTGTAAAAACAGATTCGTATTGCCTGTTGAGTATATCAGCCTTGTCCTTGGGTTCGTTAAAAAATCTGCCCATGTGCTTCAGCGGAGAGACACCGGTGTTATCTTTCCTAGGAGATTTAATATAATTACAGAAGCGTTTTTGTTTAGATGTGGTGTTGTCTTCTTCTTCAGACTCAATCAAATTGTTTTTGTATGAGAAGTAGGATTGACTTTCGAGTTTCTGAAGGTGTGCTTTTTGATGTCTGTATTTTCGGATGTCGGAGTCTTTCTTGGTTTTCTTCATTCTGCTATTGAGACGTGTTTTCTTTCTGATGACACCTTTTACTTTCCTGTCTATCCACGGCTTTTTCACTTTACGGCCACTTAGCATCTTTGTCGGGATATGTTTATCAATGAGTTTCGAGAGATGATTTTCGAAGACAGTCCAAAGATTGTAAATACTGTTGTCATTTGAGGTTTTCATGTCGGAGTTCAGCTGCTTAAGACCAGTTTTGATAGCATCGCAGTCCGCCTTGTTGTAGACGAAGACTTTACGCTGTTTGGTGAGTGCCTTGTGTGGACGCAGACTGTACTCTATGTACACGGCCTCATGATCAGAGATTCCCGGTATGACCTCGACACTGTTGACTAATGAACTGTTGTTTGTAAAGAACAGATCTAGGGTGTTTTCAGACGTTTCTGTAAATCTTGTAGGCTCAGTCACCATCTGTTGTAGGAAACGATTGTTTGCAATATCTATCAATTTGTTGCATAGTGTTGCCTTGGGTATTGAGGCCTGCTCCCAATTTATTCCACCTAGGTTGAAATCTCCCCCAAGCCAAGCATGTGGTCATGTAGGCATTAGAGCCAAGCTTCTGTCTAGCACACCAAGATACTCTGGGTTATCATTATCTGGTAGGCGGTAAAAAGCCCCTACATATAAATGGCTGGTACCTGTGATTTTCAGCTGGACCCATACCATCTCGCAGTCTTCGTTAGGTTTCAATTCATATGGTTCAAAGCTGTCATATATTTGTCGGATCAGGATAAATACACCACATCCCTTTTTGTTTTTCCTATCCCGTCTGTACACAGTGTAGTTTTCTTGAAAATTTTCAGGACTAAGGTGATTTTCGTTTAACCATGATTCTGTCCCAATGACTATATCAGCACCAGTTGTTTCCATTATTGTGTGAAGCGACGCCTTTTTTCCTGAAATAGACTGACAATTTAGGTTAAGAACTTTCATTGGAATATCTTTTCATTGGTTTGGACTAACTGTCACACGTATGAAATTATTTGGATTAATGTGCAGGAAGCTTGGATGTAGTTGATGGTCATCAGCATTAATGTATGTAGAAAGGAACGAAAATGAAGGGATGCTAACGGGCCGACTGACGTTATGGGAACCTCCTACTCTGTACGGGGAAGAAGTGGCTCCAGGGTGATCGAAAATGAAATCAATAGTCTTGCTTGCCATGTCAGCTGAGAGCGGTTCGAATGTATTTGTCGTCTCAAAAAATGTTATAGATTTAGAAAAGGAGAGAAAATACTAATATATAGTTTGGTCTAAAATTGCCACTCAAAATAAGTTTAAAGTTACAATCAAGCAAATAATAAATCACTTCTTCAGAAAAGAATGTTTAATTGAACATAAACAATGCAAGTGTAGTGAATAAAGACTTGTTGCAAACCATGACAAGAAGCGTGTGTGAAATACGAATGGAACGGCTACAAGGAATATGCATTGTCTGGATTTTAATGAAATGTTCGTACAGTTTAAATAAGTTAGCTTGTCATTTCAGAAACATTCTGTTAATTGAATCAAAGCGTGTTTAAACAATCGCTTTAAGCATACTATGCACATGAATATGAAATTAAAAAACAATCCACTGACACATCCATCAAACCATGTTTGTAACTTCCCAGTTTAAACAGTCCAAGAATATCGTAATTTTTCTTTCTTAATCTTGACAAGTGAATTCAAGTTTGTTACCAGATTTACGTTCACTTGTGTTATTTATAACGCAAATGGGATGGCCTTTCTTAAAATAACGTTATAATATTATTTTTCAAGACATTTCATCATTAGAAATGTTGACTTAATATTTTTATTGCACTTTCCATTGCCCGCCATCAAGGTATAAACGCTTAAGAGTAGTTAGCACATGGAAGCATACACATGTGTGCAATGCATAGATCTATATGAACCGTGCTCTGTGAAACGGGGCTTTGATGCATGAGCGTTAATTGTCGTCCCATATTGGTCTGTGCAGTCTGCACAGGCTAATCAGGGACGACACTTTCCGCTTTTATGATATGTTTCGTTTTAAGCTATTCTCTTCGTAGCAAAAATCCAGTTTAGGCGGTCAGTGTCGTCCCTGATTAGCCTGTGCGGAATGCACAGGATCATCTCGGACTAAACTTTACGCACATGCATTAAACCCCCTTATCACAGAGCAAGGCTTAATTGTAAGGTAAATGTGCGGATTGAAGACACCCTATACTGAGTCTGTTTAAAATAAGTTTTGCATGTCTCTTTGTTCCTTTTTTAAAAAACCAGATCGGCTAGTGAATAAAGAATATAACTTCTCATAGTATTTGTATTGTTATATGTATTTGTCTAGATATGGTTCGTTGATCCCGAAAACAAACGCCTAATTGTGTTGGCCTAGTAGTAGTTCGACCGCTGTCGAATATGATCCTACATTTTATCTGATTGTTTTGCATATTTGTTTTTAAAGGGACTTCTTCAAAGATTTTGTTTAGAAAATAAACCTACAAATGGAACTTTTAAATGTTTAATAATCTTAAATAATTATATGATCAAAAGTTTAAAAATGCTTTTGAATTTTTGTGGATTCGAACCTGGTCCCATGGTGAGCAATTCTTACACCAGATTTGACAATTTGACGACGCTCACCGCACGACATCCGACGATAGACGCCGCACGTATGCAAGTCCAGAATAGCTCACCTTCAACACTTGGTTCTACGGTGGGCTAAACTAAACAACAATTGACACTTCCCATTGGCATTAACACGCGCAATGTACGTTCCGATCGAATCATATAAATATGAGAATGCCGCGTATGTAGGATATTGCATTTGTTATTTGGCTTTCTGAGTGCACATACTTCGGCCTGATCGTGCTGATCAGTCAAAGTTTCTTAAATTATTGTCTGTTATAAAGCATATTGCAAATAATGTTATTTTAACGATTTATTTAAACGAATATGTAAACTAAAATTCCTAAATATATGTAACATATATGTGTTTACCTTAAATAATTACAGTTTGCTTTCCCTAAATTTTGAAAATGTCCCTTTCTCAACTGGTATTCAATGTGTTCCTCTGCAAGGCAATACATTGTATGTAAGAGAGATGTTTACGCTGAAAGATTCGATATACGGAAATACGAATTGTGGTGAAACCACTTTAACTTTATTACACCATTCAAAATATTTAAACGCAACTACTCATATTTCTCATTCAACGAGCATAATTATTGTCTGAATACTTGGGAGTGTATAGGTTGGGTAAATAATCTGTAGGTGGAATGTAAATGTGCAACCACTGGAAAGGCTGTAGCTTGGTAACGTGATTTGATCAATAAGTGTGTAACAGAAGTAAGAAATATGACCCGTGCTCTGTGAAAGGGGTGCATAATGCATGTGCGTAAAGTGCCGTCCCAGATAAGACTGTGTAGTCGGCAAAGGCTTATCAGGGACGACGCTTTCGCCTAAACTAAATTTGTGCCCAGAAGAGACTTTCTTGAAACGAAAAATATCATTAAAGCGGAAAGTGTCGTCCCTGATTAGCCTGTGCGGACTGCACAGGCTAATCTGGGACGTCACTTTACGCACATGAAGTTAATCCACTTTTTACAGACAACGGCTCATAGGTTTTATTCTGTATTGTTATTCTCGTCAGATTATAACTGTCATGTACAGTATTTCAACCAATAAACCAGTTATATAGAAATTCCCTACGTAAAAACATCATATTTACTACATTGAAAAAATGCATGATATTCATAATTAATATAAGATATATTTTTTTCGTTAAACCAAAAATTATATACTCTCAAATTATATGCAACTATCTACCAACTTCACCATTTAATTTTTAGTTGGAGCACCTAAACTTGGCAAAGGCTGTCTTATATTTGATTGGGATTTCCAACGGCAAATACATTTCGGTGTTAAGTAGAGACGTATACGTCTTATTATGGTTACATCTAGATCCATCTACATTGTTAATGTCATTGAGCCAATTATGAGAGACGCAATCAATGATACGCTGGCGAAAATTGTATACAAATAAATCTACATTGCCAATATCCTGAGAGATCAGAACGAACCCAAAGCCATATCTAAATATTAAGGATTTTACATCAGTGTCCCAGGAATTACGCCCGCGTTGTCTAGTGTTATTAACATACGATAGCCTTGTTTGGGATATATATAATTATTGTATACGACCGACGTACCCTAAGTTGTTTCGGCGATGTTTAGAGGAAACACACGACAATATTTTGACCCGGGGTTTAAACAAAACATTTGCGATTTATTTTAGATAAATGCCTTATAACTCGACATTCACGCTATACTTTATTTAGTAAAATGTGCACACATGTTTATGGATATTGTACAAAAAAATAATGATAATCGCGGACACTGAGACTTGTTCACTGTTAGGTAAAGCTTTCCAAAATAATTGTCATAGATTCAACAAAGAATGTAGCCCGGTTCACATGATGTTTCAATCAGCAAAATAATACTACTGACAAAAAATATCAGTTAATAAATCTTCATTCAACATCGGTAAACTAATAAAGCGTTTTAACGATATTCCTTGATAATATAAGTACTAACAAAGCGTTAATGTTTCGCTAGATAGATATATCCCGGGACCGTATCCGAGTGAAGTGAATATGTTTTTCTTGCTATAATAATACGTTTAGACTTTTCAAAAGCTAAAGCTCTGAAACCAAACCCACAAGTTTTTTTGTTGTTTTCTTGAAAATTTAACCTTACAAACCATATTTCTATTAAATAATCAGTTATTAGTTTTACACTTTTAAGAAACAAAAATATCTATACTCTATCAATATACAAGGCTTTATTCAACATCTTTAAATTTATGATTCTTCGTTACCGATTGGCGACACGTAAATGTAGTATTCATATTGACCTTGCTCTGTGAAAAGTGGGTTTAATGAATGTGCGTAAAGTGTCGTCCTAGATTAGCCTATGCTAAACTGAAAGTTTGCTTATCTGGGGCGATACTTAACGCACATGCATTAAACTCCCTTTTCTAAGTTCCTAAATGAAGAGAGAGGAATCAGTTGCACTAACGTTATTGAAAGACTTGCCACTATCGACACTGGGACCCTAGTAAGGGTCTCTTCGTGTCTAATCGGATACCATAGTCGAAAGATGTACAATTGGCCTGCACGATCGAGATGACACGTTTTCGGCTTTAAATCCATGAAGATTTTATAAAATTACTGCTTAAACACGCAGACGTTTCAAAATGGAAAGAATCAAAACAAACATATTAAGGCTCTAATTATACTTTATCACAAAACTAGAGGCACCTGGACCGCTGCTTATGAAGTCTGAAACTTTCGCGTTCGGTATGTATACTCAGCACAACCGTTGCGCTTAAGACGGCGTTTGACTGGTTACCATCAAGACAATCGTCGTTTGGAATATTCGCATGATGCGAAAAGGTCGAAAGTCACCCGCTGTACCGATGGCCCACACGAGCCCGAAAACGTAGTTTGGACTTCTATAAAGAACGCGTTATTACATCAAAATGCGCATAGGTTTTAATAGAACAATTATTGAGGCATTTCAATAACTTTTTCATGTGCACTAGAGTCACCTGCTCCGCTTCTTCCGGTTGAGCCTCGCTCTAATTTTGGCGTTTTATAATTTATAATAATGTTTCTTAAATCATATCCCTCTTTAACTGTTGCCTTATAAGAACAGAATGAGATATCTCAAAAATCGCAAAAATCTATTGGAAAGTCTTTACTAAAAGTTATGATCAGTAATAAGTTAAGAACTGAAGCAGAGATATACAAAGTAAATCAGTACAAATATATCGCTGCGCTACGCTAGAAGTCAATGATCTAAATTCAACCGTCAGAAATATAGTCCACCGAATAAAACAAACTGAACTGGTCTCAATTCCTCGTTTGGAAGCTTTATTTCGGACGAACACTTTTGAGTATAAATTTCTATGTGTTTTGCGTTATTCCTGCTTATATATGCAATATTGGTGTGTTTTGTCATATGTATGCTGCATATTATCTATTATGTCGTCCAAATTTTGTATTTCACCTTTTTTTTTGGCGGGGGTGGAGGGGGTCAGGTGGGGCGGGAGAGGACTTATATAAACTTATTAACGTTTCCTAATGCACACACGTCAGTTTCTCACTATTTGGAATACTTAAAACTAAAATAAACATACATTATATTAACTAACGATTCCCAGGTTAAATAGCTTTCTTGTAAGTCAGTCAACAATTCCCATGATAAATAGCTTTCTTGTTAGTCAGTCAACATTCGTGTAAAACTTCATGTGACAACAAGTAGGAGAGACGTATGTCGAGTAGTTTCAATAAGTTCTAAGTTTAGAATTAAATACATACGGTAACACAATAACAGCACTCGTATAGAAGATTCAGAGTTTTCTACCCTGCAGACAGATTATCAACGCTGTCCAGATGATTTTTCAAAATATCTCCTCGGCTGTTATATTTCCATACTTTGCGCTGAAATAATGTCCATTAAATGAAGATCAAATACTAAATATTATGGGAATTGAAACAAATGATATATGATACAAATTGTCACATTTTGCCCACTACACCTTTGTCCTCTTGGATGGCTCTACAGCATCTCGCAATATAAGTTTAGATTTATTTTCACACTTTACACACTACTCAGGGTTAAAAGTTAATTTCCAGAAAAATAAAGTATTTTGGATTGGTACATAAAAGTTTAGCCCCGAAAGCATTAAAACAAGATGGAAACTGAATTGGAACCAACAAACAATTGACATGCTTGGCATAAAAATTCACCTTGATCATAGAACTAAATTATGTTAACAAAATGACTTAAAAAAGTCCTCATGGATCCGTAGAATTATCATCGGATATGGACAAAATACAATATTGTTTATTGATATTTATGATTGATATTCAAAAAATCTAGAACTGCGACAGTCACTTCCTTGAAAACTATATACAAAATGAATTTGGAAAGAAACATTGAAATCATTTGTTGAACTTTGTAGAAAAGAACCATTCAAACATCAGCTTCTGCTTTAAAATCAACTTTTCTATAAACCATAAATAACAATTTGTAACAATAGTGAGACTTTAAATTAAACTTTCATTTTGTTGTGGAATTGATACACATCACTGAATTGCTATTCTTTTACAATAAGGATGAGTTTTGCAAAGTATGTCGATATTACTTACATCCGAACTATTTTTTTTTTATAGAATTTATTAACGCAGTGAAAAGAAATTAAGCTCAGGAGCTCTTATGACACGAGCTATATGAAGCCTTTTATTATTACCACTTAATTTACTCAATATTAAACTAACATTAATTTGACCAAATACAGTTACAGGCAATGTAAACAGACAACAATTTCATAGCATTTCAAGTTCAATGGATTTGATTGCATTTAAATAGACTGTACATTTAATGGAATCCCATTTTAGGTACTTAATGAAAAATTCACCAGAGCTCTGAGCACCAGAATAACATTTATTTCGGCACGACGAAATGAAGTATAAAGGATTTACGGGATGGGGTACTCATCTAATTTAGAGAGTACATTCGGATACGAAACAAACGTTGTAAAATGTGATAAGATGAACATTAGCGGGATAAATATTTAAATAATTGCAATTTTGAATCAAATACCTACATGCGACATTTTAATTGTTTCCTCTCTCGAAGCCGTACCGTTTCCATCGAATCGTAAACAAACTTTCTGGAAATATTTGTAGCCATAATTTGAGGCCAAGTTCGATAAGCATTCTACGCGAGCCAAGCACTATAGAGTTTTTGCCATTTATTTACATTTAAACAGCGAACTCGCCGTTAACGCTTTCTATTTTCCTCTATCTGGAAATATGTTTTGTGCCGAATGGATGCAAAGTTTGACAACGAGCGAAATCACGAAATGGAAGTCATTTGAAGTTGTTCCCCTCTATTCATAGTAATTTTCAAATTCGCCGTTTTATCTCTCTTAAATCATGTACTTTTCCTGCCCATGACATGGTTAACATTATTCGTCGGCATTTTCAATTTTGTAATAAATGTGTGGCATTTGAGACTCGTAAAAGTTGACAGAGTTATGCATTTGTAGTTTTATTTTTTATATATATTTTTTAATATTCACTTAAATTGAAACATGAATAAATGCTGATCTGATATGTCGCGCTAGGACACAACACTGGGTCAGATCAGCATTGACTATTCTCCTATAGACCGAAAGTTGATCTGGTTTGTTGTGCCCTGGGATGGTGGCTAGATCTGGTTGTGCTGATGTTGATAGCCAACTTTACAGACCTAAACACATTATAGTTTGAATAATCATAATTCAATATTATATAAACAGTTTTAAAAACAAAAACAAATTTTGCCTCTATTGTGAAGCAAAACAGAGATTGGAAAGCAAAATCTCAAGCGCTAATGCTGGGTCTTTCAGTCTTCAGAAAATAAGACCGTGTCTGAGCCTGCATATTAAAGGTGGTATTAAGGTCACCTTAAAAAGCGATGCATATGATTTCATCTCAATGAATTAAAAATTACGATTAGTGATAGTATTAAACATATGAAATCTTTACCTTTTATTAACTTAGAAATGAGCTGCGCTCTGTGAAAATGGGGTTTAAAGCATGTGCGTAAAGCGTCGTCGCACAGGCTAATCAGGGACGACACATTCGCCCAAACTGGATTTTTGCTAAGAATATACTTTCTGCAGACGAAAAATATCATTAAAGCGGAAAATGTCGTCACAGAGCACGGCTCAAATCAATTTACGTTCGACATGCGAAAACAACGTCAATCGAGTTTACCTACGACCTCTTCTGTTTTGTATAAAGTGTCCATTTCTTAAACTAACTATTTTTGTTCTTAAGAAGTATTTTTTTTCTTGATATTATATCGCTTCGGTCTCGTAAATGAACCATGCATTGTATCAATACTTTCAATTTATATGCAGAGCCTGCTTTGAAAATGAAACACAGTTTTCATTAACTAATAGATATATGTGCATGTTTATGCTTTTCAAAATTTGATATTCCATCTTTATTTAACTTTTTATTCATCGAATCTTTGATCTTTTTTAATTGAATATATCGGAGTTACTTACTATGATTTATGTGTTCACTTTCCAACATTTACCATTGTGAACACACCGGTCTTACTGACAATAACGTAGTAACGTCACCATCTATGTATAGAATGAACATTTTCGACAACTTTGATGAATAATCTAGAAATTATTAAAACAATTATAGGTTGCGTTAGACGTGTTTTAAACATTAAGTGTTTATAAATGTTGCGATCGTTGTACTATCCGTTATTTGTATCGACCTGTTAATCAAATTTGAATGGTTCTATCGGGGTTGTATTCTTAATGTGTGTCCCATATCATGAAACAAATGCTATATGAACTGTGCGAGGCCGCTTTCATGGATCCGTTTTAATGCTTTGCAAATTCCCAAAATAACGAATTTCGTGCTGTCGATCTAGACCTGCTCAATATAAAAAAATGTTTGATAAAGGGACAACAAAACCAAGCGAAAATATTTCTTTGTTGAATAAATGTGTCTATATTATATCTTTAAAATGTATTTTTATTAAGATGCACGTTAACTGATTTAATAGCATATACACATATAGAAACAAATTGTATTGAACGGTTGTATAAATTTTATTTAAGAACAAATACTTATTTTGCGTATTAATGAAAAAAAAAGGTTTATCCCATTCAAGTCTAGCACTATGCCTTATTTATGTTCACATACAAAACAAATTTGCTTAACATGATTATAGTCAGACTGCTTTTCCTAAAATATGTGCTTTTAGTGTACATGTATACAACAGTTGATATCCAGAAAGCTAAACACTTGGATAATGGATAGGTATTATAACATCGATATATTGAATTATTGATACAATCATATTCGCTAAAAAGTGTAAGCGTACAAATAATTTACATGTCATAATCTGTATGTAAACAATTCGTAAATAATCAAACTTAAAAGTTTATGAGTACACGTCATAAGCTGTCTATATTATAAGGAAGAAAAACACAAATAATATGTAATTTTTTGTAAACTTGCTTCTAAAATCTATTGCAAATACTCATAACTTTACATGAGTTGTCGGAATAGTATTTATGTTGTACTTGTGTGTATCCAATAAAACAACTCAAATTCATTCGTCACATTAGAAAATAAGAAATTTTAGCAATTTAAGAGTTGATACAAAATTCCACATTCCAAGAGTACCCGGAGAGCAAACGCTAGCGACACGGATTATGGATTTTAATTTTAACGCGGAAATTAATTCTACACTACCGTATACAATCTCTTGCATATAATGTTAAACAAATAATTCACTTTTGATGTGTGTTTGACATAAAATATTTTAATTTCCTTCAGTACTAGAGATCAGACATTTTAGCTTTCCATGGCTGGCACTCCTCGACGCCTTCCATGCGACACTGGAACGCAAACGCCTGCGACAAACCGGAAAATAGTGCGCCCTGAATCCAAGCATTGCTCCATGATATTGCCTCCCCAGCTAGATACAGCGGATGTTCAGACGTCCAGAGGGGTTGCAGATGCTGCAGGTATTCGGACGGTTTCAGAGCCGCATAACCACCTTGTGCTGCGGGATCACTATACCAGGCCTGGACCTTTCCAACTTCAAACCAATCTTTCATCTCTGGGTGGATTTTGCTGATTTCGCACACGACAGTTGCAATAGCTTCTTCGTGACTTTGTGAGCCCAGAGCAAGGGCGTCCTGAGCCCTTGAGTACACCATCAATATACCACGTGCATAATCGGGAATGTCGGAGTCGTCGTCATCAGGATAATGGAGTTGACCGATGATATCAGATGTCTTGCTGAAACCTCCTTTACCGACATCCTTTTGCCAGAATATTGTCTTGCATTGCATCATGATCTTCGTTGCTGTGCCATACGTAACACCTGCTATTGCTTGTTGCTTTTCCTTGCAAAGAAACGGAATATCAATCTGACGAAGAAAATTCAGCAGGGCTGTGACGAAGACTGCATCACATTGGTAGTTTGCAGCACTTCCGGTAATGATATTCGTTCCACTTACATTCAGCTTGGAACCACATAGTACCTTTGTGATGCTTGAATCCATACACGACATTATTGCGTAGCTCAACATCTAGGTTCCATCCATGATCATTTTTATCAAGGAAGGCATTTGGTAGTGCAGACATGCCATCTTTTGGGGTCTGCAAATCATCTCGCCACCAACCGCCTAAGATATCTCGCAATGTCTCTACCAAAGATCCGCTGATGTTTGGTGAGTATGAAGATACCTAAGGCGAACAATACCATTATTTTATGTGGTGTCAATGCATTTTGAAATCAATTCAATGCTTTAGAATGTGTAAATAAAAATGTGTACAGAAAGACATTTAAATCATTGTACCTTGTAACCATCAATTGCTATCTCTGGCCATGGCTGAAGTTTCAGCTTATCGGGGCGTGAGTAGGTCTCGCTTCGGAGGAAGTCCTCAGTGGATAATTTGCTCCATTTCTCTACCCATCTTGTCCAGTCCTCTTCCGTTTGGTCGTGTCCAAGTTCCCTCATAACGGGTGTAATAGTTTGTTCAAAGTAGTCCACTAGAATGAATTACATGCATAATAATTTGTTTTATTATTAGAATACCCTCAAAGGGTAGGGTTATATTGGTGTCACTCTTTCCATTGGATGGTCGGAAGTTGTTTTTGTTTTTTAAACTGTGTCTGGAACAAAGTACATTAAGATGTCTCAAGCTATTAAGTGTATGTCATTACCATAAGTGTAGATATGCATGCAACTGTTTTCATGCGTAATGATCTACACATTCAGGCGCTATGTGCCCTTCAACTTAGCCATCTATATGACAGTGGTATCAAATGTTATAAATTTGTAGCATGAGCTACTTTATCAATTGTAAAAGCAATTCAATTGAAACTTCCGGTGGTTCATCCTCATGAAGCGAAGAAGTGCAAGACAATTTTGCATCTGGATTTATCATAAAATCCCTGAGTTATTTGCCCTTCATTATAGCTGTCCATGCGGCGAGGGATATTTTCACGTTTGAGACAAATATCTTAGTATTCTAAGTATTATGATTACATTAACACACAATGAAACTAAAAAAAACTCTATCATGAGAGAACTGCTTGTTATTATTCACTACTTTTATAACATAACACGACTATAAACATTATATGATAAAAAATTGGATCATCACCTTAGAACGGCCAATTCAAAGGATAAGGGTTCAAAAATGTTTCAGGGCTAACCGAACTTCACACACTAGTGTCGTGTAATATATATCACTGAAATGACCTTATAATTGAATATACAATTACAATGTAACATAATCATTACATATGCAAATTACTTTTCTACGGATGATAACAACTTACGTATTCCATTGATTCCTATTTTTCTTTTTAGATCTGAGCTTCCCTTCAGAAGTGTCCCATCCCATCCCTTCCAATACTTGTAACTGAAGTGCCCGTTTCTTTCATGAAAATCTGTCAAAGTGTGTTCAAAATACATTTGCAGTTGCTTATAATAGTAGTCGTAACTTTGATTAATGCATCAATTGTTATAATTACCTATTTTTGTTTCGGGCTAAAGTTTTGTTTGTGTTCATAAGTTTTTCTTTATTTCTCTACTCGTCAAATTATAAATATTATTAAAGTACATAGTGCGGTATTTAAAGCGTTTGTATTAACCAACCTCTAATTTTTATTTTGTCTCCATACAGGAACATGTAGGCATTTGGTTGGTAGTTCTGGAAACGTCGCATTTTAAAGGGGCCTTTTTACAGATTTTGGCATTTTTTAACTTATTCATTAAATGCTTTATATCGATAAATGTAAACATTGGATCGTAAAAGCGCCAGTAAAAAATCAATAATAAAATTAAAAAAAGGAAATGAACATTGCCCGGACCAGGTTTCGAACCAGTGACCCCTGGAGTCCTGCAAGAGTCCTGAAGTAAAAACGCTTTAGCCTACTGAGCTATTCCGCCGAGTACACAGTGGTACGTATTTTATACCTTATATAAGCAATCTTCGTAGTTTCACAAAATTTAACGACAAAAACAGAACTCTCCAAATTATTCAATCGTTTCGCGTTGCAACGCTTTATAATTTTTAGGTTTTAAAATCGTCAAAAGATGCATATAATGGCTATATTAGACCATGGTAAATGTTCAGTATTACTGTTTCCTCACAAATATCATAACTAAAACGAAAATTTGCGAATCTGAAACAACTTTTTTCAATTTTGTCAATTTACCAAAGCGTGAAAAGATCCCTTTAATACCAAAGTGCTCGCAATAGTGATGAGTTAGAAAGTGGTTTGGCGGCAGACGCATTGCTCCACCTAAATTGAAATGTTGTGTCTTGATGGTCAACAGCAAACTCTTAAAACAGGTATTTAACATCAACATAAACCCAATGCAATTTACTTAAATATTCCAATATAATAGCGTTGGGTAAAAAGGTTAATGTTTAATTACCATCGGAATGCTGTCCATCCGCGAAACCATGGTAGAATGTCTTGATTCTGCCTCCAACGCGATCCTGCAGCTCAAGGATGGTCACCTGAAGCATTTAAGTCACCGAATATTAAACACGCTTAATAATAAAACAACCAATAGCTTAAAATTAACAGTTTTTCCTAATTCTTCTTAGCACTTAAAGAAATTCAACCTATCAATTAAACACAGTCCCCATAATGTTCAATGGGTGTTTAAAATGGGTCAAATGTTTCATTTCATTTGGACAACCGTTTGTTCTCGTACTGTGAATATATAACGGTCATTGAGAATTCATACTCGGACGCAAAACAAGATGTATACTATGTAGAATGTCAATGGTTCGCAGGCACAAAGCGCCTAACGAAAACCTGATGGAAAAGGAATTTCAAAGTAGTATTTTTCCTTTGAAATTGTTTAAAATTGTAATTTGTGAACATCAATGACGGAATTTATATTCGGAACTTTATTTGAAATGTTCTTTTTAAATTTTTAATGTTTTTGAACTACTACCTATGTCGTCCATTATGCCATTGTTTGTATTTATTATTGAAATGTGCAAAAGATACGCGCAATTTGTTGCGACACGTCGAAGTAGCACTACGCTCCGTTATATAACACCGCAAATAAATTATAACAGATAATAAAACTTACATTGTGTCCAATTTGCACCAACTCGTAAGCAATGGCCAATCCGGAAATACCCGCCCCAACCACGATGACGTCCTTGACATTGGCTGGTTCCACCTTCACTTTATAGAGTGCCTCTGCATTCTTGTTATCGTACTCCTTCGCCCAGGCATATCTGAGACCGCCTTCATATATATATAGCCCATGCGTTCTTTAAACAAGTCATCTTGTTGAATGAATGCTTCGCCCACTTTTGAGCTTTAAAAGCAAAACAAATACAAAACAGTGGTATTATCAATATTAAAATATTTATAAACAGTTGTTTACACCGTCAGTTGCGATCAGCCTTCGTTCACTTGTCAACTATATGGACTCATATTTTAACAAACTAAGATGTCTTGCCATATCTATATAAATATGTGCACAACAAGTTTATATTGCACTTTTTAAGTAATATACAATGTATTTGAACACACATGCACTTAATCAAGCATTTACATGTATTTGTGACCAGACTCATGTTACGTATGCATAGGCCTTTGGTATCAACATCAGTATAGGATTTTAATACCGTAGAACTTCTTTTACTAGAGCTATCATGTGGATGACAGAGGGTATCGAGTTAACAATGTGTCCGTCGTACGAAGTTCGAAGTATATTATGAACGTTTAATCATCGGAGTAACAGATACATAAGTCGGCAACATAGATTTCAACAATGTTCAATGTTCAGTTTTTATTCTACCATCTGTGTGTGCCTCCATGGCTTTTCGTTGAAATTCAGAGGTCCCGGGTTTGATCCCGGGTTGGGGCAAATACATGCCAGTCATGTTTCAGTGGAATGCTGACTGACAAATAAAGGCTTAGCCCGGCATTAAGACGTTAAGAAAAAATTGTAAAGTAAAATGCACACTTTGTGCAACTGCTTAGTTGTCAGTATTATTGTGTATATAACCGATCATATAATTTTATGTTAAAAATAACAGAACATCAATTAGGCTATTTACGCGAATATAATTCGTTTCATTAGCATGTATGTTTAGAAAAGGTCCCGATAATCCATTCGTAGCCATGACAAGCAACATGAACAAAACCGTAACTGAAGTTTTGTTATTTTAATCCCATCAGATCTTAATTGTTTTAGTAGCAATAAATGATTCGAGCAAGTCACAATCGTTTAATTAATTCACCAAACGTATATTTGCAGCTCTAGCTAACACATTAAATATAAACTTGCACATAAATCTTACCTGCACAAAACGTTATACAAAAAATCTTACCTTTTTTCTTGATTTTTCCAAAAGTGGAGACTGCGTCCCCCGCACGAATTGTTCGCACTGTACATTTCAATCCGAAGTTGATCAATACGTCGCATGGTCAACTATTGAGAGGCCTTATATATCTTTGTGGTTGCGACAAGTTCTTGCTAAATAAGGATATATTTACTTCATTTCGTGGAAGTATAATGTAATTAAAACGGCCGTTATTTTTCTTATTTGGTTTTCGGTAATCTTAACAGAAACAACATTTACTTTAAATACTTGCATCATGATCATCATCATGATCATCATGATCATCATGATCATCATCATCATCATCATAATCATCATCATCATCATCATCATCATCATCATCATCATCATCATCATCATCATCATCATCACATCATCATCATCATCATCATCATCATCACCATCATCATCATCATCATCATCATCATCATCATCATCATCATCATCATCATCATCATCATCATCACCATCATCATCAACATCATCATCATCATCATAATCACCACCACCACCATCATCATCATCAGCATAACCATCATCATTATCATCACCACCACCACCACCATCATCATCTCATCATCATCATCATTATCATCATCATAACCTTGTCCGGTCTTGCCGTTTGGAGGAAATGCAGACAGTGGAACAGAGTTTCTCGGCCAGTCAGGTCTATTTTGGACTGTTGGGATTTGCTCATCCATGCAGAAGGATGTCCACTCTTTCACATAGTCCATCGAGCTTTTCATCTGACGGCCTCGACGGGGATTCCATCTGGCATGCCCTGGAACACGCTCTTGCATAGAGAGTCGTGCCTGTTGACGTACCCAAACGAAGCCACCTTTCGTCGTTTGATTATCGCCAAGAGGGGCTCTTGAGGACCAACAATTGCTGTTGTCATGTCCAGGAAGTACTTGTTGGTCTTGTGCTCTAAGTAGGCGACGGTCTTTCTCGCTACCGTACAGAAGGATGGAGACTACATGAGTCTGTGCTTGGTGGCAAAGCTGATGGAGCTGCCTGTCCACAAACTACACGCCTAATCTGGCCATCGAGCCTGTTGCCATGGCAATTCTTATTCGGATCTAAACGGTACTAGTACCACCCATTGACAGGGTTATTAAAGAACTTGAAGCTGGTCACTTCTTTCATCTTCTTGCCGATAATGGTGATGGCTGCACTGATATTGTTCGTGCTGTAGACCTGCTTCGTGCTGACATCCATCCAGTATGCTCCTGCTATTTCATCGAGTATGTTGGGCAGGTCAAGTTGGAGTTGCGTCTGCAACTGATAGAGATGGAAGGGTGGTGGTCTTGAACAGACTCCTGAATTATCCTCTTAACAACATGACTTAACAGAACAGGGGAGAGCAGACATCCCTTACGGATGCCAATTTATGTCCTGAAGGTATCATTCATCTATGCATGGAAACGGTTGCTGGCGTTTCCGTCGAGTTCTTGGATGACTTGCATCATCCCTTCGTGTATGTTAAAGACCATAGATCATCATGACACACGCGGCCAATGCTTTCTTTACGTCGATGAGGTGTAAGGGCTCACGTTTGGGTTGCAGTTGTTGAAGACTGAAAAATTTGTTTCACTGTGCTCCAGCTCTGAGTTATGCCTTCTCTACCGCCAGCAGTTACTCCGCATTGTCTTGCATTCGGTTGATGATATAGCGTAGCATGACTTTGCTGGGATTTCAGTTGACGCTGATGGCGCTGTAATGTCTGCACAGCTTGAGATTGTCGTTTGTCGGTAGGGATATGACCAGAGACTTGGTCCAACCTTTGGGTCTCTTCTACTCCTCCCAGATCTCCTTTCATAGTACCGACATTGCTACAGTCGTTGCCACTCTTCCGAAGAAATTGCTGTCATCAGACTACGCGTTGCCCCTGCAATTCTGCCTTTAGTATCTAAGGGCTTTCGTCGTCGGGCATGGTATGGGATCTTTCTAAAAGAGACATGGGTCGGGTTGAATCGGGTAGTTAACGAGGTCGCTGCAGTATTACGTCCATCTGTTCAGGGCCTGAACATTGTTAATATATTTTTAAAGCGTTCATGATATAATTATAATTTACATACCTTTGTTCTATTGACCTAATATGTTATACGTTTAGAAAAGGGGAGAAAATACTTAAATAGATAATCCGGTATAAAATTGCCACTCGCCAATATAAGTTTAAAGTTACAATCAAGCAAATAATATATCACCTCCTAAGAAAAAAATGTTTGATTAAACGTAAACAATGCAAGTGTAGTGAATATGGAAATGTTGCCATCCTTGACAAGAAGCGTGTGTGAAATACGAATGGAACGGCTACAAGGAATATGCATTGTCTGGATTTTAATGAAATGTGCGTAAATTTTAAATAAGTTAGCTTGTCATTTCAGAAACATTCCGTAAGTTGAATCATAGCGTTCTAAAACAATAACCCTAAGCAGACATTGAACATGAATCTGTTTTATAAACCAATCCACTCTCACATCAATCAAACCATGTTTGTAACTTCCCAGTTTAAACAGTCCAAGAATATCGTAAGTTTTCTTTCTTAATCTTGACAAGTGAATTCAATTTTATGAAATGAGTTGAATACTGTCTGTTCCCAGATTACCTTTCGCTTGTGTTGTTTATAACGAAAACGGACTGTCCTTACTTAAAATAACTTTCTAAAATTATTTATCAAGACACTTCATCAATTATCTTACAATGTTCTTGTAATTTAATTGTGATTGTTATTTAAAATTTTGACTTAAACTTCTTATTGCATTTTCCATTGCCCGACATCAAGGAATAAACTCTTAAGAGTAGTAAGCACATAGACGCATTAACATGTTTGCAATGCATGTGCGCAAATTGTCGTCCCATATTGGTCTGTGCAGTCTACACATGCTAATCAGGGACGACACTTTCCGCTTTTATGATAATTTTCGTTTCAGGCAATTATCTTCATAGCAAAAATCCAGTGTAGGCGGACAGTGTCGCCCCTTATCAGCTTGTGCGGAATGCACAGGCTTATCTTGGACGAAACTTTACGCCCATGCATTAAACCCCCTTATCACAGAGCACTGCTCAATCATAAGGTAAATGTGCTGATTGAAGACAACCTATACTGAGCCTGTTTTAAATAAGGTTTGCATGTCTCTTTTGTTCCTTTTTTTAAATAAACAGGTCGTAGTAATTTTAATTGTATATGTATTTGTCTAGATTTGGTTCGTTGCTCCCGAAAACAAACGCTTTATTGTGTTGGCCTTGTGGTAGTTCGACCGCTGTCGAATATGATCCTACATTTTATCTGATTGTTTTGCATATTTGTTTTTAAAGGGACTTGTTCAAAGATTTTGTTCAGAAAATAAACCTGCAAACGAAACTTTTAAATGTTGAATAATCTTAAATAATTATATTATCAAAATTTAAAAATGCTTTTGAGTTTGCCTGGATTCGAACCTGGTTCCATGGTGAGCGATTCTTACACCAGATTGGAAAATTTGATGGCGCTTACCGCACGACATCCGACGATGAACGCCGCACGTATGCCAGTCCAGAATAGCTTACCTTCGACACTTGGTTCTACGGTGTGCTAAACAAAACAACAATTGACACTTCCAATAGGCATTAACACGCGCAATGTACGTTACGATCTAATGATATGTATTGGAGCATGCCGCGTATGTAGGATATGGCATTTGGTTTTCTGAATGTACATACTACATTGTGATCCTGACATATACATATAATTAGTAAAATTGTCTTAAATTATTGTCTGTTCTACAGCATATTGCAAATAATTTTATTTTAAAGATTTATTTAAACGAATATATAAACTTAAATTCATAAATATATGTTACAGTTATTTTTTTACCTTAAATAAATACAGCTTGCTTTCCCGAAATTTATAAAAGTTCCCTCATTCAACTGGTAGTTAATGTGTTCCTCTGCAAGGCTCTACATCTTATTTAAGAGTGATGTTTACGCTGAAAGTTTTTGATAAACGGAAATACGAGTTGTGGTAAAACAACTTTAACTTTATAACACGATGCAAAATATTTAAACGCAACTACCCATATTTAGCATTCCACGAACATAATTACTTTGGTATCAACACATTTTGCACAATCATGATCTGAATACTTGGAAGTGTACATGTTGGGTAAAGGTAATTAATATGTCCGTGGAATGTAAATGTGCAATCACTGGAAAGGCTGTAGCTTGGTAACGCAATTTGTTAATATTAGTGTAACTGAAGTGAGAAATATGAGCCGTGCTCTGTGAAAAGGGGGCTTAATGCACATGCGTAAAGTGCCGTCCCAGATTAGACTGTGTAGTCCGCACAGGCTAATCAGGGACGAAACTTTCCACCTAAACTAAATATGTGCTAAGAAGAGACCTTCTTTAAACAAAAAATAAAAAAAGCGTAAAGTGTCGTCCCTGATTAGCCTGTGCGGACTGCAAAGGCTAATCTGAGACGTCACTTTACGCACATGCATTACACCCCTTTTCTCAGACCACGGCTCATATGTTTTACTCCGCATTGTTGTTCTCATCAGATTATAAAAGTCGTGTACAGTATCTCCACCCATAAATCAGTTGTATAGAAATTCCTTACGTAAAAAGCCATATTTACTACATTGCAAAAAATGCATGATATTCACAATCAATTTCAGATATCTTTTTTTCGTTAAACCAAAAATTACATATTCTCAAATTATATGCAACTTCCTACCAACTTCACTATTTAATGTTTGGTTGGAGCACCTAAAGGCTGTCTTATATTTGAGTGAAATTTCCAACTGCAAATACATTTGGGTGTTAAGTAGAAACTTTTTATAATGATACATGTAGATGCATTGTTAATGTCATTGTGCCAATTATGGGTGACGCAATCAATTATACGCTGGCGAAAAGTGTATACAACTAAATCTACATTGCCAATATCCTGAGAGATCCAGACGAACCCGAAGCCTTATCTAAATATTATGGATTTGACATTTGTTACCCAGCAATTACGCCCGCGTCATCTATTGTTATAAGCATATTATAGCATTGTTTGGGAAATCTATTGTTAGGCATCACAATAGCTTACACCAATATTTATGCAATTAACAAAATACATGTATGCAACAGATAAAGTCAGTCAGACATTCGCCAATGACGATACAGGGATTGGTATTTGTCCTAATATGCAAACGGCTTTAACAACATTTACTTTGGACAGTTTCAATTGTATTTACATATTCATAGCGCCATATCTGGGAGCCGTAGAACAATATTGGATTTACTATGCTATCAAAAAGTAAACAAAAAGTTCCTTATTATGGAAGTTTCTGGAAGTTTCCAAAAGTCGTTGTATAACTATAGATTGAAAATATTGCTTTTGGGACTTGTGAGTTTAGTTTATTTGAGAAAAAAACAGACAAGCATATGCGATCTATAAGCATGGGAAAATATGCAATAATTAAATATTTCATTTTAGATTGAGAAATATTAAGATGTTATCCAACGCCAACAAAGTTACAGCACACTTAACATCGGTTAAAAGGAAACGTAAATTTCATAATTATCGCTATATTAAATCTTACAAAAAACACAACTTTTTAAGTGGTTTGTGCTGTTGAAACTGTATAATCATGTCGCCTTACCATTTTAACTATTTATTTTTTATTTAAATGACATTTTAATGACATTTTAAAATCGATGAAATAATGCATGAATCCTGTTCTTGGTATAACACATCACCGTTTTAATATTATATTTAAATTAAATCGAAATTCAGTTACAAGAGATTAACTGTTTCCGCTGCTTTGATATGGATACATGCTCATTCGCAATTTGTATTTAACACTTTTATGGCTTAACGTTAGATACTAACGAGACGTGTTCACAGCTTTTGTAACTTTTTTAGGGTTGTCAAAAGAAATAAGTAATTGATACATGTACACATCGTAACTTAAGAGCTCCATTATGATTTCAAACAGAATTTTTGAAAACAAAAGTTTTGCCCAACTGGGCTCAAAATCCTGACCTTTCGATTGAAAAGATACCCTTTGTATGGGTCTTCGTAATTAGTGTTATTTCGCCACATGATGTACAGTGTAGTTTATGTATACAAAATTGATATGTGACAAATAGTTGGAAAGTAATCATTTTGAAATCTTTGCGAATAAGTCCCTTTCTGTGGAAGTGTCCATTATCGTTGTCAGGGATACTTTTAAATGTTAACCTTCGCAAGAACGCGAGCTCGACGCTTAAGCCGGTTTGTGACGCCGCAGAGACGTGTAGCCGCATATACGTTTCGCGTTTTGTCTAGGCATAGACCAATCTCTAGGCTGGTTCCCGTCAAATCTCTGCGCGGAGGTTTGGCATAGGCAGGTCGGCCTTGTTTATGCGGCGACGTTCAACACATACACATGTCGTCCGTTCTGTGGGGCGCACGTGTACAAAGTTGCGCATAGACAGGTTTTGCTGAAATAATTCATCATTCAATACACATTTGGTCATATAATTACACCAGTAATAATGATTATTATGATAGTTCAAATCTTTGTCAGAATGAACTTCTTTACAAGAATCTTGTTAACAATAATAGCGCTACCTTTCTTTCAGATCTGGTTACATCGTGATAGATCTTGGTAAAATATTTGTAGAGTTTTAAACTTAAGCAAGAAGAAATGGGAACAGAAAACGAGATACTCATATATACTATACTTCAAATAATTCCACATATTTTTAGTTTGATAACTTTCCATAAATCTTGTTACTCTATGGGACGGTGTAAAGAATAACTCCACTTACTGTAGCGTAGTGCTATACTTTAACTTTATAAGTATGATAACACAACTCAGTCATTTCATAACACTAATTTTATTTGAAACAAAGTTCTATTAATTTACAATCTCAAGTTATTAATAATTTCAAAAGACTTATAAAATAACATAACAAAAACCTATCCTACCTCCTTACACTAGTGTCCTGTCATGCCTTCGGGTAAGCATTATATAGGCCGAGATGTATATACTTGACATCTGGCATCATACGGAAACATGTATCCTTTGATTAATTAATTTGATATAAGTATAAGGTACACTGCCCTGCCTATCTGATCGTTTAAGTCTTTCGTGTTCAATTATGATTGTCAATATGTAGACAGCGCTCCCAAGCTATATTCGTCCGTATGTTACGTACAACTACAACTCGCGACGGGTTTTATCGTGCAGTTCCATCATGGCCTTCATATCTGAATGCCAATCTAAACAATACCCCGTCATTGGTGTATTTATCTTACGACTGAATATATTTCCATGCACCCCGATGCCAGATTGTATCTTTGTCTGTTCAATATTGGTTATAGAGAGAATTTGCCAACTGAGTTTCTAATGTTTATACTTTCAATGTTTACAGAATTTAGTCTATTGATATATAATGCATGAATAGTATTTATTTAGTATTTATTATTATATTTGCTTTGATAACTTTATAATCAATCTTGCTATGCGACATTACACTGTTTTTGGAGTTTCATTAGTTCTATATTAAAGACGATCATGCCTCTCCGACAGATTGCTGAAGTTGCATTTTATTAACGAATCAACTTAACATCATTCAGTATAAGTCACGTCAGACCTCTGCAACCCACGCTGAATAATATTCATAAATATAATTAAAGGGGCCTTTTCACGTTTTGGTAAATTGACACAATTAAAAAAAGTTGTTTCAAATTCGCAAATTGTCGTTTAAGTTGATATTTGTAAGGAAACAGTAATACTGAACTGAAATATCCATTATATGAACCTTTTGGATATTTAAACCCCTGAAAATTATAAAGCGTTGCAACGCGAAACGATTGAATAATTTGGAGAGTTCTGTTGTTGTCGTTATATTTCGTGATATTTCGTGATACTACGAGGATTACTTATATAAAGTATAAAAAACATTTTTCGGATGCCCAAGTGGTCTAAGAGGTAGTTTTTACTCCATGACTCCAGGGGTCAGTGGTTCGAGCCTTGATGAGGTTCTTTTTTTCTTCTTTTTTTTAATTTTATTCTAGATTTTTATTGAAGCTTTTAAGATTAAATGTTAACATTTATAAATATAAAACATTTAATGACAAGCTTCAATACATGCCAAAATCTATGAAAAAGTCCCTTTAATGCAAATATGAGTATTTGCATTACGGGTAGATTTACGTGGGTTGTTTCACATAGAAATAGGAGTCTCTTTTTAAGAACGCGAACAGGATATGCTTTAAATATCGCTAACGATGAACGGTTCACATACCTTCTAACCCATCCAGTACAATCGCATGCGTAGGTTTTGATCTATTCTTCTGAAATATTTTAAATGGGCCTTTTCACGTTTTGGTAAATTGACAAAATGAAAAAAAAAATGTTTCAGATTCGCAAATGTTCGTTGTAGTTATCTATACTCTACCAATATATGGGGCTTTAATCAACATCTTTTTAAAAAAATGCTTCGTTCCCGAGCGGCGACACGTAAATGATCGTGGTATTTATATGAGCCGTGCTCTGTGGAAAGGGGGTTAAAGGAATGTGCGTAAAGCGTCGTCCCAGATTAGCCTGTGAAGTCTGCACAGGCTTATCAGGGACGACACTTTCCGCCTAAAGTTAACTTTTGCTAAGAAGTGACTTTCCTTAAACGAAAAATTACATAATAAAAAATAATAAAAGCGGAAAGTGTTGTCCCTGATTAGCCTGAGCGGACTGCACAGGCTAATCTGGGACGATACATTACGCACATGCATTAAACCCATCTTTCTCAGATCACGGCTCAAATTAGATTTCAGACATGGACCGATGTAATGCATGTCCGTTTGTTATGATACGACGCTTCACTCTTGATTGTAATCTGCTCACTATTTAAAAGTTATGGTTGCAACGATCTGAAGGTCTGATCTCCAGTTCAGAAATGAATACATACGGTACGATGGACATTTCCCTAACATCCCTCCTTTGCCTATATAACAAACAAACACAAATATGTTTTTTGGTACTTGCCTTTGGGACTCGCATACCGGGTGTCCGTTAATTATTAGACTAAACATCATAACAAACATCATCAAACCGTGCAACATACATCACATAGTAGCTCGTATGATTATAAATCTTTCCTCATCATACAGTGCAATTCAATGTCAATTTAGTTCGTAACATCTATCATCAATTCAATTTTATATATCATTTCCATTATATGAAATATTCACAAATTACAATAAAAATGACATGTAAACCATTCGAGTTCCCAGGGTTGGATGACACAAATGGACAAATGATCATCCATGCACGAATATCCGTGTGCTTCTACTGCACCCTCTAACTGCAAATACATACTGAATGGAAAGTCTCAATAAATTTCAAACTTCGAAAATTATATTTCCATTGCATCTCTCATGTGCCCATATAACAAACGCACACAAATATGTTGTTTTGGGGCACTAGAGGCTGTGACTATAGATCGGGCCACTGACATTAAATACTTGCAAAGCAATACCATAATACAAACTATTTTTCTTAATGTTTACATAAACAGTAACAAGCATTAACACTAAAGTCACCCTTAGCCTGTCATCAACAGAATCCTTAACACAACCATCATTCGCGGACTCACTGGACGTTACGTTAAACATACGATCAGGAATCCCCATGTAAGCTGCCGCCGATCTCAATAAATGTAAACCATAACATTAATTATATATCACTCACAAAAGGTTGCATAGCATCAATTACAAATTTTCTTAAATTGTTTCATGATAAATGTTTATTACATCGCCTCACGTTCAAACCATCTTTTGTTTTTGACAGTCGAGAGAAAACAAAACATTCTGAATCACTAAGTATTTGAGTCCAGGCACAATATACTTCAAGATTAAATCCTGGGCATAATACAGAATCTGTTTTAGCTACATGTACCAATGCTCCATCCCGAAACGTGTCGGTATTGGATAACTGAATAAAATTACTCATATAAATAATTATTTTATCACATCTCTTTCAATGAAACAGCTATCATAACTTCTTCAAATGCACCATAGGAGAGTAACTGTGCACACATTGTTTTTGGATTATACACATTATTTTCTTGATACAACTAGTGAAAACCCTTATCAGTAAAGATACAGATATTGGTTCTTTTTTTTCAAAGGTTTGCTCAGTTTCTTAACAGCAGCCTCAAACACATTTTAACTAAATTACAAACCTGTTGGTGAGTGCTAGTTCAACAAAACATGATACCTGTTTATACTATTAAAAGCATCCTCAATAGGAATTGGTGGCTGAGGAGTTTGCTTTAAATATGTGAACTATAAAGCACATAAAACGCCTTAACGGGCAAAATATCCTCACTGGTAAACTCATTACTCAAAGCCCAATTACACTTTTAAGCCAAATGAAACATACAGCATAAGTAGGTAGGTAGGCAGGCAAACATTGAAAGAAAATTGAAGCTGACAAGTCAATTGAACTTAAATGAACAATGGCAATGATGATACATTGATATAGATGAGTACTATACAAAAACATGAGGAAATCACGAAACCTCAAATATTATAAATCACAATTCACAATTCACAAATCACAATTCATGTCATGAAAGTCATTCGTCAACAATTATATACACTTCAATCTTGATAGACCCCATATGTGCTCATTTGGGAAGTTTTATCCTATAAAATAAACAATGGCACAATTAAAGGTTGGTATTACATGCTTAAAGAATAGAATGTTGTTGGCTAATGTAAAATAAATAACAAGAGCACCGCCTTGCGGTTGCAGACCGCTCATCTATTTTTCTTTTTAAAGGTGTAGGGGCCTATCTCAATTTCAATCACAAAGGAGGGAGGGATGGAGTGGAGAGGGCTGTTTAGTGTGGGGTGTGGTCATTTATTACATTATTTTCCAAAAATGCAAACAAAATGCAAACAAAATATTTTGTCTTGGGGGGGAATTCTTGGGTGGGATGGTTGGACGGTATTTCAAAAATTTCAAAAATAAAATAATAAAAATAAATATTTGTGTTTTTTAACCATGTTTGAAAAAAACAAGAGATGTGTTTGTCAGAAACACAATGCCCCCTATTGCGCCGCTTTGATTTTATTTTTTTTACCTTTGAACTTGAAGGATGACCTTGACCTTGAACTTCCACCACTCAAAATTTGCAGCTTTATGAGAAGGCCGCTTTGAAATATTATTTTTTTTACCTTTGACCTTGAAGGATGACCTTGACCTTGATGGATGACCTTGACCTTGAACTTCCACCACTAAAAATGTGCAGCTTTATGATAACGCCGCTTTGAAATTATTATTGTTTTGACCTTTGACCTTAAAGGATGACCTTGACCTTGAAGAATGACCTTGACCTTGAACTTCCACAACTCAAAATGTGCAGCTTCATGAGAACGCCTCTTTGATTTTGTTTTATTTTTTTTACCTTTGACCTTCAAGGTTTACCTTGACCTCGAAGGATGACCTTGACCTTCAACTTCCACCGCTCACAAGGTTCAGCTTCATGAAAACACCGCTATAAAAAAAAATGACCTTTGACCTTGAAGGATGACCTTGACCTTGAATTTCCACCACTCACAATGTGCAGCTTCATGAGAACGCAGCTTTGAAATTAATTTTTTGACCTTTGACCTTGAAGGATGACCTTGACCTTGAATTTCCACCACTCAAAATGTGCAGCTTCACGAGAAACACATGCATGCCAAATATCACGTTGCTATCTTCAATATTGAAAAAGTTGTGGCCAATGTTGAAGTTTTCGGACGGACAGACGTCATATATTTTACATTTGACCTTGAAGGATGACCTTTACCTACATCTTTTACCACTCAAAATGTTCAGTTCCGTGAGATGCACATGCATGCCAAATATCAAGTTGCTATCTTCAAGAGTGAAAAAGTTATGGCCAATGTTAAAGTTTTTGGACGGACGGACAGACACCATATATTTGACATTTGACCTTGAAGGATGACCTTTACCTTCACCTTTCACAACTCAAAATGTGCAGCTCCGTGAGATGCACATGCATGCCAAATATGAAGTTTCCATCTTCAATAATAAAAAAATATGACCAACGTTTAAGTTTTTTTTCGGACGGACGGACGGACTGACACACTTACTGACATACTGACTGACTGACTGACTGACTGACTGACTGACTGACTGACGGACAGTTCAACTGCTATATGCCACCCTACCGGGGGCATAAAAAACTTATGGGGGTATTTAGGGGGGATTCGGGGGGTAGGTTCGGGGGGATTCTGGGGGCGTGGGGATTGGTTTGGACGGAGTCAATTGTGGTATGTCAGGTAAGAGTTGTTTTGTCAAAGTATCAATCGAATCTAATCATAAACAAAGAAGTTATGGCAATTTTAGCAAAATTTAATAATTTGACCTTGAAAGTCAAGGTCATTCAAAGGTCAAGATAAAATTCAACTTGCCAGGTACAGTACCCTCATGATAGCATGAAAGTATTTAAAGTTTAAAAGCAATAGCCTTGATACTTTAGAAGTAAAGTGGATCTTAACACAAAATGTAACCATATATTCAAAGTTACTAAGTCAAAAAAGGGCCATAATTCCGTAAAAATGAAAACCAGAGTTATGCAACTTGTCTTTTACTGTCCCCTTATGATAGTTTGCGAATGTTCCAAGTATGAAAGCAATATCTATGATACTTTAGGGGTAATGTGGACCAAAACACAAAACTTAACCGAATTTTGAAGTATAAAGGGCCCATAATTCCATCAAAATGCCTGTCAGAGTTACATAACTTTGCCTGCACAGTCCCCTTACGATAGTTAGTAAGTGTTGCAAGTATGAAACCAATAGCTTTGATACTTTAGGAAAAAAGTGGACCTAAACACAAAACTTAACCAAATTTTTAATTTTCTAAGTATAAAAAGGGCACATAATTCTGTCAAAATGCCAGTCAGAGTTACATAACTTTGCCTGAACAGTCCCCTTACGATAGTTAGTAAGTGTTGCAAGTATGAAAGCAATGGCTTTGATACTATAGGAAAAAAGTGGACATAAACACAAAACTTAACCAAATGTTCAATTTTCTAAGTATAAAAAGGGCACATAATTCTGTCAAAATACCAGTCAGAGTTACATAACTTTGCCTGCACAGTCGCCTTATGATAGTTAGTAAGTGTTACAAGTATGAAAGCAATAGCTTTGATACTTAAGGAATAAAATGGACCTTAACACAAAACTTAACCAAAATTTTCAATTTTCTAAGTATAAAAAGGGCACATAATTCTGTCAAAATGCAAGCCAGAATTATCTAACTTTGCCTGCCCAGTCCCATCATGATAGTAAGTAAGTGTACCAAGTTCGAATGCAATAGCATTGATACTTTATGAGAAAAGTGTACCTAAACGCAAAACTTAACCGGACGCCGACGCCGACACCAACGCCGACGCCAAGGTGATGACAATAGCTCATTTTTTTTCAAAAAATAGATGAGCTAAAAAAGGAAAAGCTTTCTTCGTAGCAACATGAAATGCAGACTTAATGACCCATGAAAGCTGTTCTGATCTCAGGATACAAATTGGTGTTTAAGTGAGGATCCTTTGAAGCGTACTTTACATTGACCGGACTGGATATGCAATTCTTTTGATCCAAAAGTACATTTGGAATTTTTATTCAGTGCGGTGGTATACTTTGCCTTTTTTAAAAATTCCATTTTGTATTTCCTTCGTAAACATAATACACATAATCTTTGCGAATAACATAATATGTAAATATACACACAATAAGTACGTTTGTTTCACAATGTTTTTCTACATTATGGTACATATCATTTTTTAAAGACTATGATTGGTGTGTATGAGGCATGTGTATTTTGCATATTACATATATCTAGAGATACATACATTGAGCAAAAATGTTTCACAAAGTATTTTATATTAATTGTGATACATAGCATCTGTAAAGACAGTGGTTGGTGTGAAATGAATATGTTTGAATTAGTTTCCAACATTATTGAAAAATTTTCAAATATGGTGTAGCATTAAACAGGTCAATAAAGATAATAAAACAAATATACACAAAAATAAAGAAAAGTGGGTGTTTGCTGCTTTAAGGTAGGTGTATTTATGTAAGAGAGTATGTGTAAAGACGTTTCAGGGTAGGTGCATTAATTGAGTACTTTGCCTGCTTTAAGTGGAGTTATCATGATGTTAGGATTAAGGGGAAGAGAGCAATTATCAAATCTATTAAGTATTTTTGAATCGCCAAAGTCAAAAATAAGTGTCGAGATTATGGAAAATTTAACTTCCACTGAAGAGGGACAATTATCTCCCGAGAATTCTAAGTGTTGGATTCATGATGGACGTTGCAGACATGGGATTTGTGCAACAATCATACTAACCGTGATATCCAGAATCAGAGTACTAGAGAATCTAGGATTGAAACATATTTTAAACATCTGTACGTGTACACTATTAGAATCGAAGTAAAAAATAAACAAAGGCGAGTAAGTTGTTGTTGTCATGTTTGGTAGAGGAGGTAAAGTAGTGGTTGTTGTCGATGGTGCTTGTGTAGTGTAAATGAAACTTGGCAGATTTGCAGCTTGTACTGTATGAGTAATGTATGAACGTGCTAGCAAAGAAGCTAAAATACAGGCAGAGGACTGACACTGTTGATAAAATGAAAGCAGGGGTCATTTCGTCCATGTCATAGTCTTTGAGGGCAAGAATAGGTTTTGTTAATGAGCTATATATTTCTTGGTTATTTTTAGCAGCCTCTTCCATTTTCTTAAGGTTAACAGTGTTAATTCTGTCTGTGGCAAGACATGTGAAATGCACCATAGGCTTCAATAATCGATAAAGACTCATCATTGAATTTTTTTTGGAGTAGAGCGAGATTTACAGGGTGCAGGACAGTGACTGGAATAAAGTGGTGATGACAGTAAGATAGCCTTGGCGGGATATAAGATGAGAAAGTTTAAATGGAACAGTTGCATGGGACAGTAATGATACAGAAATTGCAACCCGAAACATTAACACTATTGTCAGGACAATCAAGTGCTATGTCAGAGGTGTTGAATACTATAACATGAGTTTCGTTTAATTGGGTTACTGCAGAGAAATATCCAAAAGTTCAATTGTTAGATTTGTTTCCTGTGAAAAGGGAAATCGGAAAAGCATAATACAAGCTAAGGCAGGCATTGATATTGTCAGTTAATAGCTCAACATATTTGTTAATATATTGTGATATGGCAATAAATTGAGGGATGTTAGTTATCTGGGTAGCATGAGTAGAGAAGGAGTTTAGTGGCACTGGGGAAATGATTATTTTGTAGATGTCAAAGATCATGTTGGTATGCACATTGCAAAATAGGCAATTTGACGGTTATGACGATTGTCTGATTAGCTTTGAAGAAAACGAAGCGTACTTGTTCATAGTAATAAAACGGGTCATTGAAGGTTTGCCTATAATGTTTTGTGTGAAGCTATTCACTCATGTTTCAAAGATGGTCCTCCAAAATGTTGTATGGAATAATCATTGTTGAGAGTTTACCTTGAGTTAAACTTAGTTTACCATCAATAAGTGATCCTTATGCAAGTTAGAATACTGTAAAGTTTTTGCTCAAACATGAGTTACTTTAAATTGAACCTGCTGGATCCTGATGAAATTAACCGTGAAATTGCAACAATTGTGTCATGATTACTTTGAATTCCTCTAATAATATTTGAAAATCTTGCATCAAAGTGTACCATAAATGAAAGTAGAAGTTTTGAATCATTGGCGAAACCTATTTCCATATTATATTTCTTGTTTATTAGCAGATTTACTCTTGCTATAACTTTTTCTACATCATCAGAATTTGCGAGGCCAAATAGTCCTTTTCCAATTTAACCAATAAATGGTAAGAGGGAACGACGTTTTCTATTGATGTTTCTTTCATTATCCGGTATCATTGAATGTATCCTAAATATTGTGGTGTTCATATAAACTTGAGATTCTTTATACAATACATGTAAAGTGTCAAAAGTATCCTTGCAGTCACAGGATAGGAATTTAAGATTGCTGAAATCAGGGATTTCCAGTTTGAAAAGGTAAGACCAAAGCTCTGCAGAAGCATGTACTTTCCGTAGTGAGTGGAAAAAGGGTCCCATAATTTAACCTTTGCACCACTTCAGCACCATTTGAAAGCCTGGTCCATGACAGAAGGATGATCAGGATAAGTCCTGCAAGTACACAATTAATCCTATTTTACAGTAATTGTCTTAACAATGGGCTGTAGAGCCACGTCATGCTCTAAGCACTATTTTCACGAGAATTACCCATTACTTTTATAACAAAAGTAACCCAGTGTGAAGACTAACTGTTGAGGTTTAAAAATGAACTGAGGAGGTATGCCATATACAGGACATTTTAAGCTTTTAAAATCGAATGAAGACTTTGTTAGTTAAATGATGCAATCTTATGTAGAATGAAAACTACTTTGCATGTAAGGGACAAAAGATACGTAAATGCAACTGCAAAACTTGCAGAGGATTTAGTCATTTCTACCAGTAAACCTAGCGTGAAAAGCGTATCGCATGTCCTCAGGGACAAAATCAGCGAAAACACCAGTATTGAACTTAGACGGAAGGCCCGACCATTTAACTCTGTAATAATGCATGCCATTTTGATAAGAATGCTTCACAATCCTTTCAACGTTTTGTTGTTGAGAGATATTATCATTTGGCATATCACTTGTTTCCTTCTGAATGTTTGCTTGTACCTGTGATTGGTTGCTTGTATAGTATTGATTTAAGCGTTTGGTATTAACTAGTAATTTTATAGTATTGCAAGTTTTCAAGGGATTTTAATTTGAAGGTGTTATCCGGCCTTAATTGAACTATTTCATAAGGTCCTTAGATCATAGGTGAACGTTTCTTTGACAACCCTTGTTCAACATTTTCATGTTTCACCAATACTAGGACTGGATAACAAAATAGGCCTTTTCAAAGCCTAGATGAGCATGTCCTTCGTGGTATACCTTGATGACATCTTCTTGCAAAGATTTAGGGACTACTATTTCTGGAAAAGGCTCACCTTGTTTTGTTGCTTCTTCCTTTGTGGTTTACAAATGTGGTACAGGATATTATTTTGATAATATATTGATCTGACATGATAAAGTTTTCTTTCTGTTGTACGTCATCCTTTGGAAGCACATTGTGAACCATGAAGTTCAGCAATTGTTGCAAGGTTGGACGTTCCCATTGTTCCTGTGATATATTGATCCTGTCAGACGCAATATCGTGCAAATCAATTTCACTTACCTCTTCTGCATCATCATCTATGTCCAAAGCTGAAAGCAATGGACAATCGTCTGGTGTAGAATACATCAAAGTATCTTGTGAAGCACCGTTTACATGCAAGAGTGCATTTTGAGTTTCACTTACCTTGGCAGTCTGGTCGTAGGTCCTTCGGCTCAAGGCATCTGCGATAGCATTCTTTTTACCTGCTTTGTGGGCTATGGTGAAGTTGTAACCCTGAATCTTTAATGTCCAACGTCCTTTCCAACCGTTAAGATCTTTCCGATTTTTGATATATTTCATACCTATACTGTCTGTGAACACAGCGAACTGGGAATTTGCAAGATAAAGACTGAATTGATGGATGGCTTCAGTGAGATCTAACCATTTATTTTCATGAATGCTACATTTATTCTCGCTACTCTCTCAAAAGGCGCCTTCCGTAGGCAATCAGCCTTTCTCTTTCTCGGTCATCCCGTTGACCCAATACAATGCCCAATGCGTATTCAGAAGCATCAGTAGACAGAGTAAAGGGTTTAGACATGTCAGGGAAAACTAAGACTGGTGCAGTGGAGAGTTTTTCCTTCAAAATGTTAAAAGAAGACTCACAGTATTCATTCAAATAAATTATGTGTCCTGTTTTATCTCGTTATTCAATAGTGAAGCAATTTCTGCAAATTGTGAAATGAATTTTCTGTAGTCATTACACAGACCAAATAATTCTCTGACATGTTTTCTGTGTTTTGGGTCGGGGAAAGGATTTTACACTTGCAATCTTTCCTGGGATCACTTCTATACCCTGGCTGGCGAAGAAGCGGCCTAAATACTCCACGTGGTCCGTAGCAAATTTACATTTTTGGTGTGAGCTTTAAGTTCGCCTCCCGCAAGAGTTGGACGATAGTACTGAGGTGGTTCAAGTGCTCTTCAAAGTAGGCAGAGTAAACCATGATGTTTTCAACATAGACCAGAGCAAATTTGAAATTGATGCCTCGAAGAATTTGTGTCATTACATTTTGAAAACAAATGGTTGCATTTCGTAACCCATATGGCTGATGCTTGAACTGGTAGTTCCCATCATGAGTCACGAAAGCTGTTGTGTGTCTAGTTTGCGGGTCCAAAGGTATTTGGTGAAACCCACTCTTTAGATCCAAAAACAGTGATTATGTTTGAATTTTGCTCTGCTACTGAGTCGACAGCATCATCAAATTTATTCAATATCATACATACAATGTAAACATGTATATGATCATACAACATAGTGATTGTACAAAGCAATAAAGTCCAGACATGTTATACAAGATATGCTAATATATATTTATTTTTTTAGAGAGAAAAGAAAAGAACAACAGAGGAATAGTTATGAAAAATGATGAGTTGTATAAAGTCGGAAGAAAGCATACTGGACTTGTGTGTTTTGTTGTATATTCACAATAATCTTGTCAGATAAAAAAAAATAAAAAAAAATAAACAAAACTATTTTAGAGCGATAAACTAACATTAGAATGAAATGTATTTAAGTGGACAAAACATTATGAGAATTTTATCCGATTCCATTTTTGTTCAAAGATTTGTAATGTGTCATTACTGAGGGCTATTTCTTTCTCAATCTGTATTTTTAGTTTAAGACTATGGACAAAGCAATTAAAATTTGGTACTTGTTTTTTGTACTTCATGTTTAAGATAAAATATTTCATCAATATAACCATAAAATTCACAATATTATTACAGTCTATTGATTTCAATGAGTTAATTCCGAAACTTACATTTAAGAAAGATAGTTTAACGTTTAGTTGATGTTGTTCAAGAAAGGATATTAATTGATTCCAAATAGTCTGGATGTGTTTGCACTCCCAAAAAAGATGTTCTATAGTTTCAATGTTTTCACTGCAGAAGTCACACAGATTTGAGTTAGATAATTTGCATTTAAAGAGATATTTATTTGTAGCTATAATTCTATGGATGTATTTATATTGAAAATTTCTCAGTGTGCTTTCAATTGTTGCTTTATATGGCATGGTAAATATGTGTTTCCAATTAAGCTCATTTTCTCTAAAAAGGACTTGCCATTTATTTTGGATTTTGGAGTTTTCTGTAGGGTTTTTAATTTGTAGTGTGTAGAATATTTTATTTATTTTGTTTTTTCTTCCAAGTATGTTTTCTACAAATGTTGTTTGAGTACATGGTGTATTATTTGTATTGATTTCAGATTTAATATGTATGGGTATGCTTTTGATTAGTGTGTAGTACTTCAGAAAATTATTTGAAGGTATTCCGTATATGTAGCATATATTATCAAAAGAGTAGAAATCCTTAATTCTGTAGTCATATAATTGGTCGACATATTTAATGCTTCGTTCAAACCAGTCTTTATAGAAAAACGTCTTATTGTTTGAAGTTATGTCTTTATTGTTCCATAAAATTGTTTTACTGCTGGTTTGGGTTTCTAAGTTATGAGTGACATCACTCCATGCTGATAGAACATCAGACAGAAATATGTTTTCGTCTGCAATTTCATGTAAGATAGTATTGCTGATGTTACATTCAAAGAGTAAAGAGTCACCATATTTTTTTAGGATTTTCTGGTAGAATAATTTCCATTTACTCGTATTGGTATTATCTAGGTATCGTTTAACCCAGCTGCATTTTACTGCATTCAAGAATGAGTCAATGTTCGTTAATTGGATACCTCCATTTTCTACAGATTGAATTAACTGAGTTCTTTTTATTTTATCAGGCTTACCGTCCCATATGAAATTGAATATTGCTGATTTTATATCGTTAATAACATCATTTGGTGGATTTGGGAGAACTGTTAATACATATATTAATTTAGGAAGTGCAAACGTTTTCAATACTGTGTTTTTTCCGATTAGTGTAAGTTTACGATGATGCCATGATTTTAAGCAGTTTTTAAAATTCTGTAATTTAGGTAGTATGTTTTTAAGAACTGTATCCTTTTCATTATTTGTGAATGTAATTCCTAACGTTGTGGCTTCATCGGATGTCCAATTAAATTTCATTTCTTTTTTATATTGAACATTACTTTGTTTTAATTTACCTACTCGTAACACAGTACATTTACTTTTGTTTAGTTTAAGACCCGATGTCATTCCGTAAAGGGTTAGCGACTCTATTAGGTTATGGAAAGAATCGTAATTGTTATTTAAAAAAAAAGTTGCATCGTCAGCAAATAGGGATTGTTTGATTTCTTCATCAGGTTCTAGTGATATGCCTTTTATGTGTTTATTTGATTGGATGTGATGTGATAGATACTCGATGCAAATAATAAATAGCGATGATGAGAGTGGACATCCTTGTCGAACCCCTCGTTCGATGTTAAAACTGTTTGAAAAGAAGCTATTGTTAATGATTATACTGTTAATATCGGTATAGAATAGTTTGACCCATTGAATGAGGCTTTCACCAAAGCTCATATTTTCTAAGCAAGAGAACATAAATGAATGATCAAGCGAATCGAATGCCTTTTCAAAGTCTGCAAAGAATATTAGACCAGGATTATTTGAATTGTTGAAATAGTTTATGCATTCTTGGATAAGACGAACGTTTTCACCAATGTAACGTCCTTTTATGAAACCAGATTGAGATTTTGAAATGATTGATGGTAATATTTTTTTTATTCTGTTTGCTATACTTTTAGTTGCAATTTTATAATCATTGTTTAGTAAACGAATCGGGCGCCAGTTTGATAAGGATTCTAAGTTTTTTCCAGGTTTTGGAATAAGTGATATAATACCTTGTTGTTGTAGCGTGGTTAAGTTTTCATTGTTAAATGAATAGTTAAGTGAATTAATTAGATGTGTTTTTATATCATTCTAGAATATTTTATAGAATTCGATTGTGATTTCATCAGATCCTGGGCTTTTGTTATTTTGCATTTCTTTTAGAGCTAATCCACATTCATATTCATTAAGCAATCCGTCGCACAGTTCTTTTTCCTCCTGGTTTAAAGCGTGATGTGTATTTTTAAAAAGGGTGTTATTTTCAACATTTTTTCGTTTAAAGAGGGTTTCGAAAAATAAACGTTGTTCTTCTAGTATTTGAGTTCTGTTTGTTATATCTTTGCCATTGACTACTAATTTGTGTACAGTTTTTTGTTCACTTCTACGTTTTTCAATGTTTGCGAAATATTTTGTATTTTTTTCATTGTGTTCAACATGCTGTGCACGCGCTCTTAGTAAAATTCCATTGAGATGTGTATGATAGATTCCATCTAATATTTGTTTTTTTAATGTTATTTCAATTTCAATGTCGGTGGTATCATTTGTGTTTGTTTGATGCAATTGTTTTTCAAGTGTTTCAATGGTTTTGATTGTTTCAGTTTCAAGTTTGCGTGTTTCTTTTTGTTTAAATGATGTGTATCTAATTGTTGTGTTACGTATATTTCCTTTTATTACTTCCCATAAGGTGTTCGGGTTTGCATCTTTATTATTTTGAACTGTATTTAATATTTCTTGTTTTATTTGTGTTTGATATTGTGTATCTAATAAGATGCTGTTATTAATTTTAAAGTATCCTGGGCCTCTTTCAGGTTGTATATTGTGCACTTTAAGTTCAACTAGAGAGTGGTCAGTCATAAATCCTGGTTTTATGTTACATGTGTCAATAATGTTGCAAAGAGATTCAGATATTAAAAAATAGTCTAATCTACAAAGTATTGTTGGTTTTGTGTTTGAGTGCCAGGTGAATTTGCTTTCGTTTGGGTATACTGTACGCCAGATATCTATCATATTGTAGTTTTCAATTATGTTATTTAAAATGTTTCTATTTTTAGTATGAGTATATCTAATTTAGGTAATGAAAAATGGATAGGCTTAGTTACAGCATTAAGCCTACCTACGAAAATCTATCGCAAACCTGTATGTATTGTCACGTTTTTCTTCAAAGAATGACAGGTGCAGCCAACATAGGGTCAGATGGTTCGATTATGTAGTTTGCAAGAATGTCACTTACCTGTGCGTCTATTTGCTTTTGGCTGTTGGTGATCCTCGAAATGGCGGTCTTTGCGGCGAAGCTGTGAAAATGACGGTTTGTGCAATACCACTCAGAAGTGTTTTTTGCAAACATATCACGATTGTTTGCTATAAAATTTTGTAATTTTGCCTTTCGATCCGCAGTTAATAGCGGGCTATCTATAGTGATTCCAAGGTTCTTTAAAATCTCGGTTACTTCCACCACTGGGGTTCACAATTGCGCACATACCTTGTAGTTTTGTAGAGTCAGTCTTGTCCTCTTCGTTTAGGGCCTTGACATTGTGTTCGTCAAAAGGGGACAACTTGCAAACAACAGTGTTCGCATTAATACAAACTTCATAGGACAAGGGGTTCATGAGTAAACAACAAGACACACCCTATTCAGAACGAACAATAGTCCTACCATGTGCACCATTTTTGATAAGGAGTGATTTGACTTCTTCGAAAATAGCAACAACATTATGACACATTTTTGACAACCTAATTGGTACTTGAGATTGTGAATGAGATTCTAGAACAATAATATTTTTTTACTCTTGCCAATCTTTAAGAAACGGAAGTGGAAATGTTTATTGAAATGCTGTTGACTGAGCTCTCAAAATGCAAAGTTTCAAAATCAATGCTACATTTGTATTTAGTCAGAAAATCAATGCCATTGATCAATGGATGTTGAATATTGTCAAACACATAAAAAATGTGTGGGAAAATCATTTTCACCTATTTTTAGCTCATCTATTTTTTGAAAAAAAAATATGAGCTATTGTCATCACCTTGGCGTCGGCGTCGGCGTCGGCGTCCGGTTAAGTTTTGCGTTTAGGTCCACTTTTCTCAGAAAGTATCAATGCTATTGCATTCAAACTTGGTACACTTACTTACTATCATGAGGGGACTGGGCAGGCAAAGTTAGATAACTCTGGCGTGCATTTTGACTGAATTATGTGCCCTTTTTATACTTAGAAAATTGAAAATTTTGGTTAAGTTTTGCGTTTAGGTCCACTTTTTTCAGAAAGTATCAATGCTATTGCATTCAAAGTTGGTACACTTACTTACTATCATGAGGGGACTGGGCACGCAAAGTTAGATAACTCTGGCCTGCATTTTGACAGAATTATGTGCCCTTTTTATACTTAGAAAATTGAAAATTTTGGTTAAGTTTTGTGTTAAGGTCCATTTTATTCCTTAAGTATCAAAGCTATTGCTTTCATACTTGCAACACTTACTAACTACCGTAAGGGGACTGTGCAGGCAAAGTTATGTAACTCTGACTGGCATTTGGACGGAATTATGGGCCCTTTATACTTAGAAAATTGAAAGTTTGGTTAAGTTTTGTGTTTTGGTCCACTTTACCCCTAAAGTATCATAGATATTGCTATCATACTTGGAACACTCGCAAACTATCATAAGGGTACAGTAAAAGGACAAGTTGCATAACTCTGGATGTCATTTTTACGGAATTATGGCCCTTTTTTGACTTAGTAACTTTTAATATATGGTTAAATTTTCTGTTTCGATCCACTTTACTTCTTAAGTATCAAGGCTATTGCTTTCAAACTTCAAATACTTTCATGCTATCATGAGGTTACTGTACCTGGCAAGTTGAATTTTACCTTGACCTTTGAATGACCTTGACTCTCAAGGTCAAATTATTAAATTTCTCTAAAATTGCCATAACTTCTTTATTTATGATTAGATTTGATTGATACTTTGACAAAACTACTCTTACCTGACATACCACAATAGACTCCACCCAAACCATCGCCCGTGCCCCCCCCCCAACCCCCCCCCCCTATTTTTTTTTATTTTATTTTTTTTTTTTTTAAGATCATCTCACAAATGACCACCACACCCTCACACTATACCCCCCCTCACCCCACCCCCTCCCCAATTTTTTTTTAGACGGTTAAAAAACAAAACTATTTATTTTGATTATTTTATGTTTGAAATACCGTCCAACCATCGCACCCAAGAATCCCCCCCACCCCCCCCCACCCGAATCCCCCCCCCTATTTTTTTATTTTTTTTTTAAGATCATCTCACAAATTACCACCACACCCTCACACTATACCCCCCCACCTCACCCCCCCCCCCATTTTTTTATGAAACGGTTAAAAAACACAAATATTTATTTTTATTATTTTGTGTTTGAAATACCGTCCAACCATCGCACCCAAGAATCCCCCCTCACCCCCCCCCCGATTTTTTTTTCCCTTTTTTTCGCATTTTTGGAAGAAAATGTAATAAATGTCCACACCCCCACACAATGCACCGCTCTTCACTCCACCCCTCCCTCCTTTGTGATTGAGAATGAGAGTCCCTTCACCTTTAAAAAGAAAATAGATGAGCGGTCTGCACCCGCAAGGCGGTGCTCTTGTTAAGTTAAGTGTAACAGTTCCTTTCACTTAAAGCAGATGTCCACTAACATCAATAACATGTGTGTGTTAACTTTGTTTGAAACATTGAAATTCTGAGTCAATTTAGGATAAGAGAGATTGATGAATGCAAGTCAGACTTGATCCTGTGTAAACTAAAGCTTTTGTTTTTGGTTTGCCATGGAAACTTCAACAGAATTCGACTTTTAAAAAGTATTTTGTGGAAACATAATTAATTGATGGTATTTTTTATTGTTGAAATATAAATGGAGATTTTGGTCTCTGGAATTAATTAAGTTTGGAATGTATTTTTAAATTTGGCCTTTTTACTTGTTTCCCTCTTATACCAAGTTTAGGCAACAAACCTTTATGGTTATTTACTGTTTTTAAAGAAGAACACTCATTTTGGTTGTGACCCTTATTTTCTCAAAAGTAACATGTTTTTGATTTGGCAGAACAAGTTCCCGCCAAAAGGAAGGCATTTAGTCTCCTCTGACGACCACGACCGATGCGTCACACCATTTACCGTCTTTACTTTAGTTCTATATCACCTTTACGTTCGAATTCCAGGAGCGCTCTGTCGCATCAACGAAAGTATTATATTTACTCATTATATATATTTAAGCTACAGGTCAATTGCAAAATTATTTGAGCTACAGGTCAATTGCAAAACTCATAGAAATAATTTGACCAATATAACTAGCTACCTTTCTTACTGGAATATATTCAGAGCCCGTTAAAACCTTGACGGTATTCATAGCTTTGCTAATCAATATATGAATACTTGTAATACTAGTATATCACGAAGTTTGAGCAATCTATATCCCGATCACTCATCATCAGACTAAAATATTGAATTTATCATTTTGTCTTGTCTAAAAATATAGGAATAGGTTTGAGCTCATATTCCTATTAAGTTTATAAATTATCACAGCCAGACCAGTGTTTCTTTCCATCATTTTGGGAATGGAGCTGCGTCGCTTTAAATTGGTAATAAATGCATTGTTTTGACTTAAATTGAGAAATAAGTGTTGTTGTTTTTGGGCTAACAAATAATTAAAAATTGAGAATAAAGGTGATGTCAATAAAGTTACTAATTTCAACTTATAGAACTTGATGGGAGAAGAACTCCATGTTGAGATTGATATTAAAAAAAATGTTTGGAAACCTTCACTTTGGGAAGTTCTAGGTCCTATTTGGGGAAAATGTATATTTGTTATATTGGGAATGGGTCCCCCTACTGGGCCCAAATTTGCCAAAAAAAGAACAAAATGCGTTAAATGATTAGCTCACGCAATTCTGTCACAACATCTTATTTTATTTTAATATTAAGACTAAAGGTAGAGATAAATATTGCTCTAAGAGGGATTGGCACTAATGTTAAATCTACAAGAAACATTCTGATGATGATTATTTGTATAGTTTTTAGTTGTTCGCTTGCAAAGAACTAAGGTTAGTACCACGTGTTTCATGCCAGCTTTCTTAACTACGTTTAACCTGATAACTGCCGCATCTGCCGCATCCACGCCGAGAAAGAGTTGTATAATTAATGCCAGAGGTTTGAGTTCTTCCACTTTATTCATTCACAAATGGAAACATAATGTGTATATCGTGTTAAATGGAATATTTTTGAATGAAGCGTATATAGAAAAGAATCAAAAACAATGTTAGAAATATAGGTGAATGTTTATGAATTATTAAACTAGTCCACTATCTGCTGCGTCTTAATCACGTGTTATTTTTGCTCAGCACAAGTCATTCATAATCTGAGACTATTCATAGATGCGGGAAAAGAAAACTACTGCTGATTAAAGAGTCCAATACACTATCACGCGTCTGTTGCGTAACCTCGTTGATAGTGCTTGCTACTACAGCGGAGCTAAATTTGATATGTCTTGGAAACGTTCTTATGTTCTCAACAGGCAGCGGCAATATTTCATGTATTTTCAATGGCACGGGTGATAATAACGCAAATGTATAAGGTTAAGCTTGTTTTTATTCACAATTTTCAATTTATAAAACGCTGAATATCAGTTGCAAAAATGCTGAATTTGAAATAAATTTTGAAATTAACGATTCTAAATAATTTTATTTAAAACAAAAGTTAAACTATTGAGTGTTCTTTTTTCACTTGTTAGTCACATGTTCATCGCATGAAAAGTGTGTTATTATAGTCAGACCACAAATAAGTTTTAGTAGATACAAATTATTTTACGGGAGTTTACATCATATGTGTCATCACATGGCTTATTATGAGTTTATTTCTCCACCATCGAAATATATTTATTGTAAATATTGAACACGTAGTTTTCTTTCGAAAAATTCAAAAAACACATTCATTTCCGCGCCATGCGAAAATGGGTCTTATGGCGTTTTGGCCAGAGTAGCTCAAGCCCAGCCTGTGCATTTGCTAAGTCTGGTCAGAGGCGATGCTGTCCGCTATAAAACCACTCAAGGTTTAATGGTATTATTATGTATCTCCTGACCAGACTAAAAGATAATTGGGTAGGCTATAGCTATGATAGGTGAATATTGCATAAGACCCATTTTCGCATAAAGCGGGATTTAAAAAAAAATCTGAGTGCGAGTTGTTTTTGGCATATTTTATCACAAAGCATTTCGATATAAAATTAAATTCAAAAAAGCAAATACAGCAAACTGGCAAATACAGGTAGTCTATTCAGGCATTCAGGAACGATGTTCAGATGTGCTGACTGAGGACGGCAACATTTTTGGTTAGATAATTAAACGATTTTCTCTTAACGTGACACTATACTATTTCGGTAGTGTTTTTTAAGCATCTTCTTCCCCTGACGATTTATTGACCGATTACAGACCCTGAAATTCTACAAGATGGATTTTAACTCGTAATTGTAACTGGGTCACACTTTGTGTCTATATAAGAAAAAGCTATGTGTCTTTTGAAAATGCAGAGAGTTAGTACGGAATTCCGTACATGGAACAGTGTTAAATCTTTTACGTTGCACACAGACACGGCGATGCATCCAAATTTCAGGGGAATGTTTCGAATCAGCCTATAAAATATTCGAATGTATTCATGTGTGCCTGCTGGCATTATGTAGAGGTCATTTAAGGTGAAAAGCTGGGTAAAACAGCTAAGCCAAAAAGCGCACGAGCGTTCTATACCAATGTTAAGGTAAGAGACTGGTTGAAACTGTGTAAACTACGAGGGTAACAAGTAATGCATCATCACCAAAGTAAGGGTTATAAGCGCTGTCTTTATGACTATCTAATTTGTGAGTAAAAATTACTGCACGCAGATTTTTTTAGCTCACCTGAGCACAATGTGCTCATGGTGAGCTTTTGTGATCGTTCTTTGTCCGTCGTCGTCGTGCGGCGTCAACATTTGCCTTGTTACCATGGAGGCCACATTTATTGTCAAATCTTCATGAAATGTGGTAAGAAGATTTGTCTCAACGATATCTTGGACGCGGTTGAAAATAGTTATAGTTGCTTGAAAAACATGGCTGCCAAGGGGCGGATAATTTTGCCTTTATATGACTATATTTGGCTATAGTAAAACCTTGTTAACACTCTAGAGGCCACAGTTATGGTCAATTTTTCATGAAAATTTTTCAGAAGATCTTTCGTAATGATATCTTGGACGAGTTTGAAAATGGTTCCAGTTTGTTGAAAAACGTGGCCCCCAGGGGGCGGGGCATTTGTCCTTATATGGTTATAGTAGAACCTTGTTAACACTCAAGAGATCACATTTATTGTCCGATCATTATAAAACGTGATCAGAAGATTTGCCTAATGATATCTTGGACGAGTTCAAAAATGGTTTCAGTTGATTGAGAAACATGGCACCCAGGGGGGGCGGGGCATTTTGTCTTATATGGTTATAGTAAAACATTGTTAACACTCTAGAGATCACATTTATTGTCCAATCATCACGAAACTTGGTCAGAAGATTTGTCCCACTGATATCTTGGACGAGTTCGAAAATGGTTCAAGTTGGTTGAAAAACATGGCCACCAGGGGGCGGGACATTTTTCCTTATATGGCTATATTTTTATGGCTATAAGTAAAACCTTGTAAACACTCTTAAAACCACATTTATTGCCCGATCTTCACGAAACTTGGTCCCAAGATTTGTCAAGATGATACATTGGACTAGTTTGAAAAAGGTTTCAGTTGGTTGAAAAACATGGCCGCCATTGGGAGGGGCATTTTTCCTTACTAGTATATGGCTATAGTTAACCCATGTTAACACCCTAGAGGCAAAATAAATTGTCCGATATTCATGAAACTTAGTCAAAACATACGTCCCAATAAAATCTTGATTGAGTTCCAAAATGATTCTGGTCTGTTATAAAAACATTGCCACAAGGGGACGGGGCATGTTGTCTTATATGGCGACATATGACTAAAGTAACACCTAGTTAACACTTTAAAGGCCACATTTATTGTCCCATCTCCATGAAACTTGGTCAGAAGATTTGTCTCAATAATATCTTCGACGAGATCGAACATGGTTTTGGTTGGTTGAAAAACATGGCCGCCAGGAGGCTGTGCATTTTTTCTTAAAAGCTTTATTAAAAAAATTGTTAACACTCTAAAAGTCACATTTGTTGTCCAATCTTCATGAAACTTCGTCAGAACATTTGTTCTAATGATGTCTTGAACGAGTTCCGAAATGGATCCGGTTTCGTGTAAAACTGGCCTCAATTGGGCCGGTATTTTTCCTTACATGGCTATATATAACTTACATAAACCTTGTTAACACTTTAGAGGCCACATTTATTGTCTGATGTTAATGCAACTTCGTCAGAAGATTTGTCCCGATGTTAACTTGGACGAGTTTGAAAATAGTTCTGCTTGGTTGAAAAACATGGCCGCCAGGGGGCGGGGCATTTTGACTTATATGGGGATAGTAAAAACTTGTTTACACTCTAAAAGTTACATTTATTGTCGAATCTTTATAACACTTGGTAAGAAAATTTGTTGTAATGCTATCTTGTATCAGTTCAAAAATAGTTCCTGTCTGTTGAAAAACATAGCCGTAGGGATCAGGGAATTTATCCTAATATGCTACAGTAAAACCTTGTTAGCACTCTACAAGTTACATTTATAGTTCACTTTGCATGAAACTTGGTCAGAACATTTGTTCTAATGATATCTTGGGGCTTCAATCAGCAGGTCAGTTACTTTGTATCTCAGGTAAGTTACTTTGGGTCTTTCAGGTCCTTTTGTTTATTTATTTTCATCACGTATCTTATTGCATATTTTGAATTGTATTTGCTGTCAAAAAAAGTTTTGTTAAGGGAATTTACATCATGAAATTATATTCTTTTTTTTTTGTTTTTTTTTTTATTCAATATCATACATACAATGTAAACATGTATATGATCATACAACATAGTGATTGTACAAAGCAATAAAGTTCAGACATGTTATACAAGATATGCTAATATAATATATATTTTTTTAGAGAGAAAAGAAAAGAACAACAGAGGAATAGTTATGAAAAATGATAAGTTGTGTAAAGGCGGAAGAAAGCATACTGGGCTTGTGTGTTTTGTTGTATATTCACAATGGTCTTGTCAGATTGAAAAAAAAAATAATAATAAAAAAAATAAACAAAACTATTTTAGAGAAATAAACTAGCATTAGAGTGAAATGTATATAAGTGGACAAAACATTATGAGAATTTAATCCGATTCCATTTTTGTTCAAAGATTTGTAATGTGTCATTTCTTAGGGCTATTTCTTTCTCAATCTGGATTTTTAGTTTAAGACTATGGACAAAACAATTACAATTTGGTACTTGTTTTTTGTACTTCATGTTTAAGATAAAATATTTCATCAATATAACCATAAAATTCACAATATTATTACAGTCTATTGATTTCAATGAGTTAATTCCGAAACTTACATTTAAGAAAGATAGTTTTACGTTTAGTTGATGTTGTTCAAGAAAAGATATTAATTGATTCCAAATAGGCTGGATGTGTTTGCACTCCCAGAAAAGATGTTCTATAGTTTCAATGTTTTCACTGCAGAAGTCACACAGATTTGAGTTAGATAATTTGCATTTAAAGAGATATTTATTTGTAGCTATAATTCTATGGATGTATTTATATTGAAAATTTCTCAGTGTGCTCTCAATAGTTGCTTTATATGGCATGGTAAATATGTGTTTCCAATTAAGTTCATTTTCTCCAAAAAGGACTTGCCATTTATTTTGGATTTTGGAGTTTTCTGTAGGGTTTTTAATTTGTAGTGTGTAAAATATTTTATTTGTTTTGTTTTTTCTTCCAAGTATGTTTTCTACAAATGTTGTTTGAGTACATGGTTTATTATTTGTATTGATTTCAGATTTAATATGTATGGGTATGCTTTTGATTAGTGTGTAGTATTTCAGAAAATTATTTGAAGGTATTCCGTATATGTAGCATATACTATCAAAAGAGTAGAAATCCTTAATTCTGTAGTCATATAATTGGTCGACATATTTTATGCTTCGTTCAAACCAATCTTTATAGAAAAACGTCTTATTGTTTGAAGTTATGTCTTTATTGTTCCATAAAATAGTTTTACTGCTGTTTTGGGTTTCTAGATTATTAGTGACATCACTCCATGCTGATAGAACATCAGACAGAAATATGTTTTCGTTTGCAATTTCATGTAGGATAGTATTGTTGATGTTACATTCAAAGAGTAAAGATTTTTTTAGGATTTTCTGGTAGAATAGTTTCCATGTACTCGTATTGGTATTATCTAGGTATCTTTTAACCCAGCTGCATTTGATTGCATTCAAGAATGAGTCAATGTTCGTTAATTGGATACCTCCATTTTCTACAGATTGAATTAACTGAGTTCGTTTTATTTTGTCAGGCTTACCGTCCCATATGAAATTAAATATTGCTGATTTTATATCGTTAATAACATCATTTGGTGGATTTGGGAGGACTGTTAATACATAAATTAGTTTAGGAAGTGCAAACGTTTTCAATACTGTGTTTTTTCCGATTAGTGTAAGTTTACGGTGATGCCATGATTTTAAGCAGTTTTTAAAATTCTGTAATTTAGGTAGTATGTTTTTAAGAACTGTATCCTTTTCATTATTTGTGAAAGTAATTCCTAACGTTGTGGCTTCATCGGATGTCCAATGAAATTTCATTTCTTTTTTATATTGAACATTACTTTGTTTTAATTTACCTACTCGTAGCACAGTACATTTACTTTTGTTTAGTTTAAGACCCGAATCATTCCGTAAAGGGTAAGCGATTCTATTAGGTTATGGAAAGAATCGTAATTGTCGTTTAAAAAATAAGTTGCATCGTCAGCAAATAGGGACTGTTTGATTTCTTCGTCAGGTTCTAGTGATATGCCTTTTATGTGTTTATTTGATTGGATGTGATGTGATAGATACTCGATGCAAATAATAAATAGCGATGATGAGAGTGGACATCCTTGTCGAACCCCTCGTTCGATGTTGAAACTTTTTTAAAAGAAGCCATTGTTTATGATTAAACTGTAAATATCAGTATAAAATAGTTTGACCCATTGAATGAGACTTTCACCAAAGTTCATATTTATTTTCTAAGCAAGAGAACATAAATGAATGATCAAGCGAATCGAATGCCTTTTCGAAGTCTGCAAAGAATATTAGACCAGGATCATTTGAATTGTTGAAATAGTTGATGCATTCTTGGATAAGACGAACGTTTTCACCAATGTAACGTCCTTATATGAAACCAGATTGAGATTTTGAAATGATTGATGGTAATATTTTTTTTATTCTGTTTGCTATACTTTTAGTTGCAATTTTATAATCATTGTTTAGTAAACTAATTGGGCGCCAGTTCGATAAGGATTCTAAGTTTTTTCCAGGTTTTGGAATGAGTGATATTATACCTTGTTTTTGAAGCGTAGTTAGGTTTTCATTATTATATGAATAGTTTAGTGATTTAATTAAATGTGTTTTGATTCCAAAATATTTTATAAAACTCAATAGTGGTGCCATCAGATCCTGGACTTTTGTTATTTTGCATTTCTTTTAGTGCTAATCCACATTCATATTCATTTAGTAATCCGTCACACAATAGTTTTTCTTCTTGATTTAAAGCGTGATGTGTATTTTTAAAAAGAGTGTTATTTTCAACATTTTTTCGTTTATAGAGGGTTTCGAAAAATAAACGTTGTTCTTCTAGTATTTGAGTTCTGTTTGTTATATCTTTGCCATTGACTACTAATTTGTGTACAGTTTTTTGTTCGCTTCTACGTTTTTCAATGTTTGCGAAGTATTTTGTATTTTTTTCATTGTGTTCAACATGCTGTGCACGCGCTCTTAGTATTATTCCATTGAGATGTGTATGATAAATTTCATCTAATATTTGTTTTTTTAACGTTATTTCATTTTCAATGTCGGTGGTATCATTTGTGTTCGTTTGATGCAATTGTTTTTCAAGGGTTTCAATGGTTTTGATGGTTTCAGTTTCAAGTTTGTGTGTTTCTTTTTGTTTAAATGATGTGTATCTAATTGTTGTGTTGCGTATATTTTCTTTAATTACTTCCCATAAGGTATTTGGGTTTGCATCTTTATTATTTTGAACTGTATTTAATATTTCCTGTTTTATTTGTGTTTGATATTGTGTATCTAATAAGATGCTGTTGTTAATTTTAAAGTATCCTGGGCCTCTTTCAGGTTGTATATTATGCAGTTTAAGTTCAACTAGAGAGTGGTCAGTCATAAATCCTGGTTTTATGTTACATGTGTCAATAATGTTGCAAAGAGAGACTCTGATATTAAAATTATATTCTTAGTGTGATAGGTATTCGATATTCCAGCAATATTCATTTCACATGATGGTGATAGGAACTTTTATTTTATATTAACTTGTTCTCATTATACCATTTTCATCATATTTTAATGCTTTCAGAACGTCAAAAAGGACATGTTACAGGTCGATGTGGTGTAATGGGTATGGTGTCCGCCTAGCGACCGGGAGGTCACGGGTTCGATCCTCACCGTGGGAGCGTTCTTTAGATCTTCTCCAAAGACACCAAGTATTGGTTCTAGGCCCATGAAACGGACTCGAGAGTGTTTATATAAGCCTTAGGTTTAAATTAAAAAGGGCATGTTGTTATTTTGTCTAAGATATCTCTATAACATACATATCAGGATAAACCGTGCACACAAATCTCGACCTGTGCGTCAAGAGACACTCTTTATAAATTTGAATGAACTGTGTTCATTTAAGACTTGCGATTTTAAAAGCTATAAAATAATTTTGAAAAATGAGTCTCAGACTATGTAATAACGAACAACTTTAATGCCTTCAGCACTTTGAGTTTTGAATGCTTTGAGCTTTTATGAGTACATACCCACAGCTAAAAGTTCTTCCTGTTCAAGCCAAAATCCATGTTAAAAACATATCTTAAATATGTCTATAAAATTGATTTCAATCAACGTATCATACATGATACCTGTTACAATCGACATCAATGTATGTATTTCTTTGTGGACAAATGCTCAAAACAAAAACTTGATAAAAAACTGTCATCAAACCGATATCGGAAGTTTTGAACTGAAAATTCAATCTATCTTGCAGAGGTTCTGAAGATAGGTTGATTCCGTGTTCTTAAGATAGGTTGATTCCGTAGATAGTTCATGTATAGTTTTTGCATATTTAAAAATTCTGAATACTTGGCATTGTCCGTTGCAAATACACATTTTCATGAATGTTGACATGTTTAAAACATGGATTAATATCATAATTCTGCAAGCACAACATATCATGTAAGTTGTTATCCCCCGCCATACGCGGAGGAATATTGTTTTGGCGTTGTCCGTCCGTCCGTCCTTTCATCCGTCCGTCCAGCACTTTTGTGTCCGGAGGCATATCTTGAAAGTGCTTTGGCGGATTTTATTGAAACGTGGTATGAGTATATACATGGATAAGAGGATGATGCACGCCAAATGGCAATGTACACAATCTGTTAATAACGGAGTTATGACCCTTTGTATCTTGAAAAAATGGTTTTTAATATAAGCTTAGAGCTTTATCTCCATTAACACATGAGCCAGAGCCATGGAACTTGTCATAGTTGTTCTCAATCATCTTGGGTGCTTCAAATTCTACACCCATTTTCCTAGGGGCTTAGGTCAAGGTCACACATTGAGGTCAATTGTCACACATTTTATGAATTATTTAGTTATTCCTTTTCTATTCATCAAGGGATTCTGTAATAACTGTCCACAGTTGTTCTCCATTATCTAGCTGAGTGTCAAATATAAGATCTAGGTTGCTAGGGTCATGGTCAAAGTCACACACAAAGGTCAACATCACACATTTTGATTGAATATGCCTTATTTGGTAAGGAGTCCACCATACTAAAATGGATTCCTAAAATGTCCTGATGTAATTGTTCTCAATTATCAGGCAGTGCAAGACCTATGTGTTTTTGACCAAAGTCAAAGTCACAGATCAAAGGTCACACATTTGTAGAAATATTTATTATTTAGCCATTATTTTACTATGCATCAGTTGATTCAGTAATAACCTTCCAAAATTCTTCTCCATCTTCTTCCTTGCTGTGTGTCATATGTAAGATTCATGTCTAGGGTTATGGTCAACGTCACACAATATACTTCATGTAATGTCATACGATTCACATCAAGGGTCAATTCTTCATGTAAGGTCGTACGCTTAACCCCTAAACTGACCAGCATTTTTTCCAGAATTATGTGTACATCATTGTACTTAGAAATTGCAGGTGAGAGATTTTGTGCTCCAACAAGGGAGAGCGTATATTCGCTGACTTGTCTGTCCTTCCTTCGCTCATAATTTTATCTGGAGGAGGATATTTTGGCGTTGTCCATCCGTCCTTTTATCTTGATGACATTGTTTTGGCGTTGTCCATCCGTCCAGAAAACGTTTGTGTCCAGAAGCATATTGTGGAACTGCTTTCGTGCATTTCAAAGAAACTTGTTTGTACATAAATGCATATCATTTATCAAAAATATATGCATAAAATGTTATGTTTAAAGTTGTGTATTTTCCCAAATACTAATGATACACACATGCTGGGCCTATGTTCACCAACCATACTTAATTTCTTGTATATTTAGACTAATTCACCCCCCTCGCTAAAGGAGGCGGGATATAGAATTGGCGGTGTCCGTCAGTCCGTCCGTCTGTCACAATTTTGAAATTGGCGGGGGATATCAATTCAACGAATTTGCTTGTTTTAAGTTGCACGCTAGGGATATGTATATTAATGATCTTTTTGTGTTTACTTATGCACGAAAATAGTCCTTTTCGGCTCATATTACCGATTAATGTTCCGTCTTGATTCCAGGCTGCGAGTTCACATGAAAAGAGACTTTATCAGTTGCAACTCCCAGCGACCTTGAGGGTCAATAGCTGGGAGTTGGATAATGGCAACTATTTAAAACCATTTACTAGTGATCTACGTTAATTGAAGTTGGGGTGTTAATAGAAAAAGAATTTTCTTATCATAGATAATGTGTAAGCATAAAAATATTTTAATCTTTGTTTTCAAAATATGGTCATTGTGTTCGCTGCATAATACAGCTAAATCATGGACGACCATACCATGACAAAGACATAATGTTTTTATACAGTGAGAACAGAGTTTTATTATTTTCTGTTTAACGGGATTTTTGTTTTAAAAGTTTGAGTAGGAGGAGGAAAAAAAAGTTTCGTAGGAAAACAAAATATAATGAAAATCAAAATATTTTTATTTTTGAAAGTTACTCAAAACAGTTAAAAAAACTACCTGTAAACTTGTCCGGTATTGCCAGACAGTCCCCAGCCAGTATAAAGTGTGAGGGGTCTCAAAAAATTCAAAAACATGAAAATAAGTTAAATGTTTTAAGTAGCAACACATATATAAATGCAAGAACTCGTGCAAGAACTTACCAACCTTTCCCATACCCATCCCATATGACTAGCACAGGGTGGATTGAAGTGCCAAGTAATTGCATTCTGGTGCAAATGATTCGAAATTCGGCTGTGATTCCATTTCTCTATGGACTTGCTCAACTCCTTTTCACAAGCCGTTAAATTTTTCCCATTGTCGCTGAAAACCTTTTCTGGACAACCCTGTCGACTTACAAATCATTGCATAGCGCATATCATCGACTCTGTGATTTCAATTTGTACTGCACTTGTACACAGACACGTAAACAAACAGCCATACCTCTTAAGCTGCCTCCTGCCGGATTTTACAAATAGTGGTCCAAAGAAATCTACTCCTACGTATGCAAACGACGGTTTATCTGGCTCTAGTCTTTCTTCCGGAAGTTGATCCATCAGTTGAGTCTCAGGACGTTGTTGATGTCTCTTACAATTTAAACATTTACTCAGAACAGACTTAACAGATCTGAGACCGGGGACTATCCAATACCTCTGTCTCATCAAAGATACAATATGGTGAGCTCCCATGTGAGCGTTCCTTTCATGGTATGACCTGATCAGAATTCTAGTCACATGGTGATTACCCGGTACAATGGCCTGATGTTTGGCGTCGTTACTCAAGTGGGCATTTTCGAGACGACCTTCAGTAGACCATCTGTGAACACTGGGCTAAGATTGGCCAGAGCACTTTTCCCCTGAAACATGTCCTGTTTTCAGGATACCACTGATTTCATTGTTATACTCACATATTTGCACAAAAGATATAATGGCATCTGTGACTTTCCGTAGATCACCTACAGTCAATGTTCCATTTTTTACAGTGAGTTGGCTTTCTTGCTAAATGTCTCTGAATGAGGTATGATTTAAACCTGAGTTACCATGTCACTGACCTCTGCAGTTGATGCCAGTTAGAGTACCTGATCATCAGGCTATCAAGTGTTGCAGCGGGTTTCATCTGAGTGGCGTTTGTACTACATACCTGCTTGGTTTCTGCATCATCGTCTAAAATGGCTTCATTCAGTGGGTTCTGTGGCCAATCCACCTTACCTGTCTGAAGAAAGTCTAGTCCCTGTAGCAAGCTTTCCAGTTTATCGTTTTAAAAAGCATTAAAGTCTGTTGTTCGTGAACAACTTCTTTGCGATGAAGCTCTGTAAACACAGGCCACAGAGGTTGAGAAGATATTGAATGACAGACCTATAACACAGGTAAGTATTGACAGCCGTGATCCGCAACCTTTGTCACCAAACAAATTGTCGTTGTTACGCCAAATTTCAAGTTTTCCACCAGGAGTGTTTGATAAGGAAGATTACTATTGCCGTCGATGGTGGAGACCGGTCCACTACCTGGCAAACATTTTTTGGAGACGATGGCTAAACGAATATCTTCCGAATTTACAAGTTAGACATAAATGGCAGCATAGTCGTAGGAATATTGGGGTGAATGATCTTGTTCTCGTATGTGATGAGAATTCGACACGTGGAAATTGGCCATTAGGGCTAGTGCAAGACGTTCATATGGGAAGGGATGGTCTTGTGAGCTCATGCAAAGTCCGAGTTAACGGTAAGGAAAAGATGAGACCGATAGCGAAGTTGTATTTGTAAGGACAAAATGTTGCATAGTTTAGTTGTATTCAACATTTCTGATTAACATAGCGCAGTACGTGTTTGTATGTAAATATCTTACTGTAGGTCATTTATACGTTCTGTAGAATCGGTAAGTTACTAGTTAAGAAGCTGAATTAACTTTTGTGAAATAGTTCATTGGGTGGAGGTGTTGCAAGATTAAGGTTTGTTTTACATATAAACATCAGAGAGAGTTATCTATTTTGTGATTTTCACGCTGTCAATATTTATAATTTGCCCGTCCCGCCTGTGTTTATAGGCATAATAGGCTGCATACCATTCTAGGGTGTCACAGAATCCTCCAAATTTGGTAAAATATATATTTAAACCGGTTGATATGGCTATATTCTATATTTTCATTGGCTGTCCATTATGAATATTAATTAATAAGTTTCATCTGTCTGTATTTTTTGTGTTTTGTTTTCAGTATTGTACTGAGCTTTTTTTACAAATTAGTCACAATGTACTTTTTGTTGATTATTGGTCATTTCAAGTCTTCCTGAAGTGTAATCATATTTATAATTAAACCTTATTTTTATGAATGGAAGTTAAGTTTACTTTTCAGAATGCGTAATTGATATTAATTAATAATTTAAATGTGATCAAGCATGGTATGTGTTTCTTTTCCTTTTTTTTCTTTATAATATTGTTTATTTCAGACAACCGCAATCTCAATCGTAATCACAATCGCTAACGCAAACGCAAACGTTATATGAATTAATGTTGAATAATGAAGAATGATTAAACGATGGATATAACTGTTATGCGCGTTATTGAGTCTTTTGACCATAAAACGTATATCAGGCCAACTAGTGGCATGTGGTAACTGTTTGAAAGCAAGTCGAGGCCGTAACTTTTCACAGTAAGTGTGAAACAAACGCATTTTCATGTTAAAAAACCTACTTACACATGTCTTGTTTATGGTGAATTCGGACGTCTCCCATTATGTGTTATATACTTTGTCAATTTTATAAAATATTGGTGTAAGTTACTAACTATACCTAGTCATAGATATCCTAAACAATGTTATATAATGTTTAAAGCGCTAGATGACTCCGGAAGAAAATGCTGGGCTTCAAAAGCCAAAACAATGCTATTTCGTTATGGGTTTGGATATATATGGACAAGTAAAAAAAATAGTGATGTTAATTTATTCATAAGACACTTTCGCCAGCGTATTACTGATTGTTATGCTCAAAACTGGCAAAGTGATAAATACAAACATCTAGCTGTCACCATTGTTTGTATTACAAAACAATGCTAAATACTGAAAGATATCTTACCTCAGAACACATACCATTTTAACATAAAATTGCATTTTCTAAATTTAGATGTTCCAATCATAAATTAAATATTGAGATGGGTAGGCAATCAAATATCCCATTTAATGATAGACTATGTTATTTTTGTCTGGATAGAAATAATATACGTGTTATTGTTTGTGAATTTTTCCATTGCTAAAATTCAGAGACAACCGTACCCAATATCTTTTTAATTTGTTTCATGGGGGCTGTTCATTATCTGATTTTTATTCATTAATGGGATCAAGCAATAATGAAATTATCTATAAAGTCGCAAGTTTTGAATACCATCTGTTAAACAACATGAATTCATAACTTTGTATTTAAATGTATATTTACTTGTGAAACAACATGAATTTGTATGTATATCTACCAAAATGTATAATATATAAGGATAGAAGTAGTTACAAAGCAACTATGTGATTGTATATAATTTGTGTATATATGTATTGTGTATTTTTGGGCAGGTGGCCTGTATTCACTTAAATAAAATAGTTTTAGTAAAGTTGAGTTGACCGGTGTACTGAGCATGATTTCAATAAATATTGCATCATTTAAACACCGCTATCACTTTTCTGGTTAAAATACTAGAAAGTAAGCTGCGTATTTCCAGTGGACCGGCATTGTAGTTTATTTTTAGTTGGTTGAGTTGCTGTGGCGTGTTGTTTTGTTCAATGTTCTAGTTGTGTTTGGTCATATGATTTAGCGTGAAATCAAGACACACGCCTGGGTGGTTTGCATTCATCTGGGTCCATCCGTCATCAATGTCTAGCTTAGTAATTCTACAAGTAGAGCAGGAAGTCGGCAATTTCGTAATTGGCATCCACGGAGTCCTCGAGTGAAGAAGGGATTATGCATAGTAGTAGGAAATGGCAGTAATGAGGTAAGGACAGTTAAAGGGTATGTGATGGGGGATGCAATTGTAGTTGGTTGCGGCGGGGGTAAGTATATGATGTTAGAAGGTGCAGAAAGGCGAAAGATGTAGGAGGGAGGTTAGTGCAGAAGTTGAACAAGTTCAGAGCGGTGAATGGTTTGTGATCTACATCAACTAATTTGCTGATTAGTGTATGCATAGCACCCTAAAACTTTTTGCAAATGAAAGCATCTCTGCTGATTTTTACCCTAACACCGTTTTTTTCTTATGTTATTTTTTGTTTGAATATGTTGTTCCAACCGCCATGCAGAGTTGTCGTTGAAACCGTCGTGCAAGAGATTGTATGTTGTTCCTTTTAGTTTTGTATATTAAAGGGGCCTTTTCAAAGATTTTGGCATGTTTTGAAGATTGTCATTAAATGCTTTATATTGATAAATGTCAACATTGGATCTAAAAAGCTCCAGTAAAAAATCAATAATAAAATTCAAAAAAGAAAAAAAAAGTAGCCGCAGTAGGGCTCGAACCTATGACCCCCGTAGTCCTGGAGGTAAAAACCAATTAGACCGCTCGGCCATCCTGCCAAGTATGTGTAACAGAGGTATTTTATACTTTATATAAGCAATCTTCGTAGTTTCACAAAATTAAACGACAACAACAGAACTCTCCAAATTATTCAATCGTTTGCGTTGCAACGCTTTATAATTGTCAGGTTTTTAAATCGTCAAAAGATGCATATACTGGCTATATTAGACTAAGGTAAATGTACAGTATTACTGTTTCCTCACAAATATCATAACCAAAACGAAAATTTGCGAATCTGAAACAACTTTTTTCAATTTTGTCAATTTACCAAAACGTGAAAAGATCCCTTTAATAGCGTACACCTAGACACGTATCGTTGTGTGCTGTTTTAATCTCAATTTAGTCAACACATGATCATTGCGTTAATAACTTCGGATCCTCATTATTTTGTTCATAATTGAGTCAAACCACTATTACGTAAATGTATACAGTGTGACTATGGAAATGTCCGAGTACAGCCGCATGAGTAGAAAGTATAAAAGCGCACATTTTCACTCTGAACAGGCAGGTCCAGCTGAAATGACTCCGTGAAGGGGCGTGGGACCTGTAAATGAACTCAGAACAACAACAACTGAACAGGCAGTTCTGCTCCCGACTTCGTCGTTAAAGCATCGCGTTATAAGCATTGTAAGGTAATTAAAATATGTATTATTAAGCTAACAGTAGGAACTTAAAGCACATGGAGACGGGCAATCCTCTTCAAACGTTATGAGAGCCTGGACAAATGATCCTTACCCCTCAGCAGCTCGGGTCGCTAAAAAATAATGATATATAAGTCCCGTACCTTCATACAAGCATTATTAAACACCAAAACGCTCCATACCTAGGATACGAAGTCACAATACAGACCCGGAGTCATTTTTTAAATGTGACCCAATGTCTTAGCTAAGTGACCCGGAGTCGTGTTATTTAATATAATAGTTTGAGGTTCGTATGAGAATAGGAGTAGACCCGAGATCATGGGTTGTTGCCTGGGGCGTAGCCCCAAGGCCATAGTAATGATAACAATTTCTGAGCCTATCCGAATTGGCTGGCTGCCAAAAACCAAATTCCCAAAACTCCGATTTACCACTTAATTCATGCGCAATAAAAGTAGTTTTTCGCAGAGCTCAATAACCCGCCTTGTAAATACAGAACATCACTAAATAACATGACAGTGTCATAAAAAGTGTAAAACAATATTATTGAAGCAAAATTGCTAAGCATTTGCAACGACAGTTTTTATTGTTCACATATTCATGCGAGAATAAGTTCCTAACTTGAAGGTCTTGGCCAAAAAGGTGCGAGTGTTTACGGAGACATTAAGGAGAATTTTTTTCTGAGACATTTTTTGAAGACCTTATATTTGGTATTTATAAACATATTTATAAATATTTTTTTATTTTATATTGCGTTAAACAGACATTCCAGAAAAAAAAAGAAAATGAAAAAAACAACAAACATTCACGATCATTCTCGGAAAAAGACGAATTAGCCGGATATAGTATTTCACTGCGCAGATCGAGTGCGCAAATCGAGCGCGAAAAGTTCTACGTGAGACAAAGTACACAATCTGTACACCGTTCTTTATCAAGGTAAGTGGATTTTCTGTTGTATACACATTACAAAGGAAGTATGAGTGTTTTCCTGATCTGTTAATTATGTAATGAAAAGCTAGTTTAGGCTATTGCAAGTGATTTATGTGACGCCAACAATAACAGTTTTTTGTGGCCATGTTGTTGTTGTTGTTGTATATCTTCACCGCCTATTAATACAAACCTCTACCAGATCTGTAGAGTTGAACAAAAGGTTATCGTTCCCACCACCAGTATCGGGTAATCCTCCACTATAGTATATACACAAATATTGTCTTCTCTGTCTCTGAGCATCTGCACTCAACCACTAGGGTCAATCCGTATAAATTCAGACAAAGAGAGAAATTCGGACAATACTTCTTCCCAAGCACTCTAAATCTAGCCCCAGGCCTAAAGCGCCTACAGCGCTTTGATTATACATAGTACTCGAGGTCAGAGATATATAGCATTGGGATTATCATTGATTTACAGTTTCAAACCAGTTATTTTATTAATAGTGAATCATAAAGTCATGTAGCTTAAGGAAAAATATATTATTCTATTTCATTGTATTTTCAATTTAACGTCTGAACCATACTAAAGACCGATGCTCGGTCGACCGACACGTTACACATCATTTGCAACAATATCAATAACCTGTCTGACGCCCAAAAGCTCCAGCTAGATATTGAAGATGCTGGTCGGTGGGAGCAGGACTGGTTAATGCAATTTCATCCTGAAAATTGTAACATCCTTAGCATTACTCAGAAAAGAAATATTATCATCTTCTCCTACAGACGACATGACCACATTCCTGAAAAGGTAAACCTCGCCAAATATCTATATTGTAATCTCCGCACAAATGCTTCTATTTAGAACAAGTGCTGTTTCTGAACAAGAGGGCCTGAAAGGCCCAAAGTCGCTCATCTGAGATAAAAATAAATGACCTGATCTTTGCATCCCAAGATATCAATAGAACAAATGTTCTAACCAAGTTTCATGAAGAATGAATAACAAATGGCCCCCTGGCGGCCATGTTTTTCAACAGACTGGAACCATTTTTGAACTCGTTCAAGATATTATTGGGACAAATCATCTGACAAAGTTTCATAAAGATCCAACACTAAATGTGGGCCTCTACAGTGTTAACAAGGCAAATATTCATGACGCAAAACAAAAGACAGACAATCGACAAAAGGTGATCACAAAAGTTCATCATGAGCAAAAAGATTATGCTCATAAAGATTGTCACCATTTGTGATGATCAGCATGTGTCATTCAGATTGAACTAAAAATGTGACTAAAAGTATTCACAATGTTTCACTATAAAAAAACTGTGGTAGTGCGGTCTCGTTCGCTTACGCAAGTGAACCGGTCACAGGACGGTTACGAGTTTTGTAACTTTGTGAGCACTTATGTAATACGGAAATATTTATCGGGTCTAATTAAAGAACGCTTATGTCCGGTCAGGATGACACCACTGACTGGTTGTAATTCAAATAACTTTAGGCGTCCAGTCAGATACGCCTTAATAAACTCAAAGAATTAATCTATAAGTGAAAACCAAAGCAGCTTTAACGAAAATAACTAACTTTTATTCTAAGAACTAGGAAAATGAAGAACAATGACAGAGAATTATGAACAGGTACAAGTCAAGTCTAAAGAATCTAAGCATCGTTAAAACTGAACAAATACAGCAAATACCTTAATGATTGTAAAAAGAAGTTCACAATCTGTCAAAAAATTGATATTAGTTACTGTTAGTCTAGAAGTTGCTTCACAAATTTAGTTTTTAAAATAAGTATAACTTAATCTAAAGAACACAATTTAAGGACCAGTGACTCAAATGTAAAAAATAAGATGAATTTACCAAAATTATTTCAATCAAAAGTGTCTTTCTAATTTAGAAAATGCCAAATAAAAATTAACTAAATAATGAGAACTATTTGGAAAATAATGCCAAAATGTCTTGATGCTGATGTTACAATAATTAAGAGTTTAATAATTTCAAAATTCCCACCTTTTTCAAGCGTTGTTACCTTTTCAAGAAAGCACCAAGAAGTGACTGTATCAGCCAAAACAGCTTATTTTATAAAGTTCTGAGAGCACTGGTAGAACAGTCTATTTTCCCTCAGAACAGTCCATTTACAGACTATACAAGCTACAACTTGCATTCAACTATCAAAAACACACCAATAATCAATGATCAATATCTTAGCTCTGGGGAAGCTGTAGGGGTTTTCTCAGAGATAGCTTATCAGTAATAGTTCCCATTATAGAATAATTTGCTACAAACTGATAACAAATGTGACAAAACAATAAGTACAGATTTACACAAGAAATTGCAACTTAGCCAAAAATGTCATTATACTAGAAAAATATGCATTTTGAAGTTTTTACCCTTTAAGTGTTTTGAAACCAAGTGGTCTAACAAATTCCAGAGCAGAACTAAAAATAGATTCGGAAACCGGAGTCAGCAGGTTAAACAAGGGGGTTAACTTTTAGAAAGTATGTACAGTTTGTCTTTCTTTACCATTATGGCTCATCAGATTCTTGTGAAAAATGCCAAAATAAAATAGGTATTATGTAATGATAATCAGCTAAAGCTTAATTTTACCACACACCTTTAGACATACAATAATACTACCATCCCCTGAGAGCCTTGTTTTTAAACAAACATGAACTATTTTCAGACTAACCTTGCAAATATATTTCCAATTAACTAGAGTGTTAACAATGTGTTACTATAGCCATATAAAGCCATATAAGGAAAATTGCCCCGCCCCATGGTTCCCATGTTTTTCATCCAACCCGAACGATTTTTTAAATTATCCAAGATATCATTGAGACCAATCTTCCTACCAAGTTGCATGATGATCGGACAATAAATGTGGCCTCTAGAGTGTTAACAAGGTTTTACTATAGCCATTTAAGGAAAAATGCCCCGCCCCCTGGCGGCCATGTTTTTCAACCAACCGGTACCATTTTCGAAATTATCCAATGTAATATTGGGACAAATCTTCAGCCCAAGTTTCATGAAGATCGGACAATGAATGCGACCTCTAGAGTGTTAGCAAGGTTTTACTATAGCCATTAAGAGTCATTTAAGGAAAAATGCCCCGACCCCTGGCGGCCATGTTTTTCAAGCAACTGTTACCATTTTTAAACTCATCCAAGATGTCATGGAGACCAATCTTCTTACCAAATTTTATGAAGATCGGACAACAAATGTGGCCTCTAGAGTATTAACAAAGAAAATGTTGACGGCGCACGGCGGACGACGCACGACGGACCACGCACTACGGACAAAAAGCGATCACAAAAGCTCACCATGAGCACGTTGTGCTCAGGTGAGCTAAAAAGAAGAAGAAGAAGAAGAAGAATAGGTCCGATTGTATTACGGTGTAATTATTGGTAAGCCATCCGTCAATCTATTTCGGACGGTCTCCTAAGTTGTAAAGAATCATATTCCTGCACAATATTTTTTCGTAGTCTCGTATCTATTTTGAAACACAATAGTACTCGAACATGATTTAGGAGTGTAACGCCTGTTCACTTTTCAGGTTTTAGTTGTTAGCTCGAACTAAAGTGAATGATCGTGTTTCGAAAATAAGTACGCCTATCACTTTTGTTCACCAAATCACCCAACAATTGAGGATTGAAGGCATTCCGTGCCAAGAAATAGTTCGCGGAGGTATACTTTACGTAATTAAAAGTAGTACATTGTGCTGATCACGTGGAGAAAAAATTCGCGGCGCGAAAGAGTATACTTTACATAACATTTTTGCCTAATGAAAATTGTCCACCGCGTATTACGTAATAATCGCGTAACACAGCTCTCCTTAAAGGTCACAGGAAACGGCCAGCAAATAGATGCATTCACGAAGACGCAGCAGGACTTCTAAATGAACTCTGAAATACACACATACAACATGTGCGCAGATGGGGCTATTAGTTACCAACCTTAATAACAAACAGCCGAATCTGTATCAGATCAGCGGGAGAAAAAAAAATATTACTATTTTACTAAGTGATCAATGAAACCATTCTTTCATCGTGTAGAGCAAAAAATATTTTTTTTTTTAAATGTTTTATTTTTATCTGCATATACATTCCATTTCATTGTTGTTTCATAATGATAAGTAAAACGCAGTTAATTGGGAAAATTCGTGACAATCGAACATAATTTATCCATTTCCGCTAAAACTCAACAGAAAACAACACAACTGTTTGGTTTGATAATTTTCGATATTATTGTTTATTATTTATTATATGTTTAAACAATCCTTCGCTTTTTTACTCGGTACTCAATCGTCCGGGGAAGACATAGGGTACTATCGATAAACGTTGATAACACAGTATTGCTTTTAAAATGAAACAAAAACTACCAAAATAATATAGTGTCGTGATAAATGTTTGCCGTAATCGTTCAGTCGACCGCGTCAGGCGAAAATGGGTCTTATGCCATATGCGGCTAGCGTACATGTAGCTATGGTCCAGCCTGCGCATCTTTTTGTTAAATTTGATTATTTAAAACGTATTTTAAAGTCAGGATATTATATTTTAGCGTTTCCGATCGAAAAATTCGAAAAATGGCGAAAGAATCTGTCAGCTGGCGATTAAAGTTGAAAACGTAAAAGGAAATGGCTATTGTCAAAAAAATCAAGTTTACTATGTAAATGTTATATTATTTTGTAGTTAAAAAAAGAGCTCGGTCAGCAGCAGGAGCGTGCACGTCACGACCGAGGCGAGAGTCTTCCGTAGAAGATTTTATTGAAGACTCCGAAGAATCGCCAAGCGGAGTGGTAATTGGCCGTAAGTGGATAATGGTTTCACTACATCGTCTGAGGAGGGTCGGATATGGGAACTTCTGCGGGCAGCTCTGTTAATCAAGCGAGTACCGTCATCCCTCGACTCGGACTTCTCTCCTGTTGACTTTACTGACTCCCAGAACGTGGAAAGATCGCCGAGCGGAATGGCAATTGTCCGTATGTGGATAGTGGTTATACTACTTCGACGGGGGCAGCGGAGATGGCAGCGTAGAAGACGGGCGGGGCGGACCTTGGGCAGAGGTACAGGCCAGGATTTCGAAAAGGTGGCCCTATCAATATAATGGACGTGTCCCAGGGCGGCGGTACCCAGTACGCTCAACGTGCGTGGGAAACCGTTATGGAGTTCAGGTCGACGGCTTTTGGTTTTCAGCACTTCCTTGGTGGAGTAACCGTGTCCTTTGAAAGACAACCAGACATGAATTGTCTACCAGCGCACATTAAGGTCTCATTTAACACCGTGCACTGGTCTATTTGGATCAAAATTATTTCGTTGGTTAATACCCGAACAGCCGAGGCAAATTTGACAAGCCGCGTTACCGTAATGTTTGCTGACACAGATTCGTCACGAGAAATTCTCAAGTTACTTTCTAGTCGCAAATCTGTAATTTCGCCGTCTAATCGGTTCCGACAATGCTTATGAGGGCGTGGTTAACTGGGAACTATTATTTTTGATTGACGTCGGTCGATGAAGTAAGCGTTTACCTAAGATTGTTTAACAAATAATAACAGTTTTACCATTTACGAAATATAAAACGGCAATTTATACGGTACAATTAAGATAATGTCGGATATCACCCTAAAACTGTTTAACTGTAAACAATAGTTACTTATGAAAAGTTTAAAGCAAATGGTGAGAAATGAATCTTTATGGCGAGTAATTTTTGAAAACTACAACCTTAAAAGAATCTACGCGGTAGCAATTTAATTGGCTTTTCTATAGCCATGTGTTAATATTAGCTGATTAAAATCCCTTCGTACGAATCTAATAAAACAAGGCCAAAAGTCGCTCACCTGAGATACAAATGCACTAACCTGTTCTGTGCAGCCAAAGATATCTTAAGAACAAATTTTCTGACCAAGTTTCATGAAGAGTGAACTATAAATGTAACTTATAGAATGCTAACAAGGTTTTACTATAGCCATTTAAGGATAAATTCCCCGTCCCCTGGTGGCCATGTTTTTCAACAGGCCTTAACCATTTTCAAACTCATCCAAGATATCATTAAAACAAATGTTCTTGCCAAGTTTCATGAAATGTGACTTTTATATTGGTAACAAGTTTTTACTACTGTCTTATAAGTAAAAATGCCCGGCCCCTTACGACCATATTTTCAACCTACCATGACCGTACGCAGTATGCAAACTAGTCCAAAAAAACATTGGGATAAATCTTCTGACCTAGTCTCATGATATCGGACAATAAAGGTTTTACTATAGCCATATTTAGCTATATAAGGAAAAATGCACCGCCCACTGGCCGCCATATTCTTCAAGCAACCGTAACCATTTTCGAACTTGCCCAAGATATTATTGGGACTAATCTTCTGACCAAGTTTCATGATGATCAGGCAATAAATGTGGCTTCTTGACTGTTTACAAGTTTTCACTATAGCCGTATAAGGAAAAATGCCACGCCCCCTGGCGGCCATGTTTTTCAACCAACCATAGCCATTTTAAAACTCGTCCAAGATATCAATGGGACAAATCTTCTGACCAAGGTTCATGATGATCGGAAAATAAATGTGGGTTCTAGAGTATTAACACGGAGAGATAAAAACGCGTTTTATAAGAGTACGAAATCTTTGCTGTCGTCTGTCAAGTTCCACGCATGAAAAGCGTGCGTATTTTGCAACAGGAAAGGTTCTGTAGCAACATATAAACGTGCAATTCAGTACATTAAGTATTTTAAGATAAAGAAATTAAATCGGAATAAATGGTAAAGTATTGACCCATCCAAACTATAAAAAAAAGTACGTTAATTGACGACTTTTATTGCAGTAGATGGTACGTTCATAAAAATATTGCTTACTGGTGGGAGAGTAGATGAGTTACACTTTAATGTCAGTACATGAAAATGAAATGGAAATATATTAAATGAAGCATTTAATTTATGAGAAATATATTAAATATTTTTTAATGTGGTTTGATTGAGAATTTTATACAATGCCCGTCGATACCAATACATTTATTTTAAGAATTATGTTGTGGTTCATCCTTGTCAGACTCACAGACTTTTCTTTAGCGCCAACTTAGTTTCAATTGGTCATTGGACCTGAAATGGCCCACAGGTCACCCGGAGATGACTAGAAACCGATTTTTGTCACCCTATGGTGACTTCAAGCCGACGCTAGTCACCCCCGGGTGACATGAAGCCGATTGCAGTCACCCGGGGGTGACATGAAGCCGATTCTTGTCACCCGGGTGACTTCAAGCCGAGTCTAGACACCCTCGAAATCAGCATAAAGTCACCCTCAGCAACAATTTTACTTTTTCAACAAAAAATACATTCATATGCGAGGTGTGTAAAAATGCTACAAAAACGAAAGTAGAGTTAAATGTTTTTAAAAAAACTATGTCTATTTTAGATACCTGGATGCGGTGCCGTTTGATAAAAAACATACACGGGTGACTAGAAGCCGATTCTTGTCACCCGGGAGTGACTAGAAGCCGATTCATGTCACCCTGGGATGAGAGATTGTAAATCAATGGCATTTTCCTCATTGCTGTTTCATTTTCAAAATCTCGCCACTGTAGACAATTAAAATTACTGTAATTTACATTGGTGTTTGCAATGTTTCATGGCCGTTCGATTGGCCTACGTAAAAAAGAAAAACTGCATGTCCTGTACTGTAAGTATCCCTTATTTTCATAGTACCGACCCTCCTCTTAGTATTGTGACTTTAAAGAAAAACCCTCAAGAAGTGCTGGACAGTTAATGTGTTTTTTTCTTCAAATTTTAGAAGTTTTTATTTATTTGATGGTTATCCATGACTATTACGACGATCATTAGCATGATTTTTGTTGTTCGTTGGAAAGTATGTCATGTTTATTCCAGGTTGATGCTATGATTTTTTAATTACGTAACACAATAATGTAAGTTTGTTTATGGATTAAAAGTAGCTATATCAAATGTCTTATAAGCCGCTTATTTTTATATCAAATGTTAAAAAAAATAAGAACAAAATGAACAAGAGTTTCGTTTTTCCATAAAGATACTATTTTTTAGAAAAAGCACATGCGCATAGTTACAAACCCTAGAAACCAATCAGAAGGGTCGATATTATGAGAACCATTGTACATGATACAGTTAACTACAGGTCGCCAAGTCCAGCCCGTATTTTCTAGATCTGGATATGGATAGATACGTTGCAAGGACTCTCGGCGTCGGCGCAACGGTAGAGAGGTTAGTCCCACTGTAGGACAGTTGACTTGATACTGCCAACTGTGTCTGCGCGCACTACACTTTCTTCCAGATTTTTCCACTCTAGTATTGTCTTAGGAAAAAAAAGAGTTCTTATATAGCAGTGGCGTAGATGCTATTAGGCACAGCGAGCCCGGGCCTACAATTTTGTTTGAAACATGAAAAAAATGCTTCAACTTCGAAAAACGCATTAAAATATTGACCCTGAGGGGGTGAGGTGTTAGAAATCTGCATTTCATATTGACATAATCCTCGGACAAAGATTCTGGTCGTGTTCAAAGGACAGATCTTCCAATTATCAACTCTACTTCTTTCTATGTGCATAGATTCTAGCTCGCTTCTTTTCACGTGACTTGCTGTTACAAGTTTACATAGACTTACATGTAGATCTACTTGTCTCCCTTTCAACACTACAGTAAGTTGTAATCGATTATCGTTGGATTTTTAAGGAACATTCCGAATGATGTTTATGACCGCGGAAATTTAAAAAGGAGCACTTTCCCCCGTATCCCGATCCATTGACTAAATCCGGGTCGGTTTGGTCCCTTGATGCCGAACAAAAACGTTCGTTGTTGTCCGTGGCATGGGATATTTCTCTGTTCCATATTGTTTTGAAATTTAGTTCTCTGGTATAAAGATAATACAGTAAAATTTAGTTCTCTGACATTGAGATAAAACAGTAAAATATCAAAGAAAAACAGGCTAAAGTCTTATATTTTCTTATCTTATTATTTGTCTAGATAAGCTTAAAATCTCACCACAGGCGTTATAGGATTAAAAATAATTCAGGGGTAGGCCCCCCGTTTTTACGTGACATATCAGGGCCTACAGCTCCAAAAATGCTAGCTACGCCCCTGTATAGTGGGGTTTTGCACTAGGTTGGTGTGAAACACTTAATAGACTTCTTTCGAGAAGTTTCAATTAGTTCTAAGTTTAGAATTAACTACGTACCTACGTTAACACAATAACAGCAATCTTATAAAAGATTTAAGAGTCTGCACACAAATATAATGCTTTTTATTAAAGTCAAATTCATTATAAAAGGATGACCACTTTCCTATGCAAACTTTAACACACATGTATGTTTTGAATGTTTACAAAGATATTATCAAACGAAGACAGATAAACACAGAACGGTTTATTATCATTATTTTATTCAATAGTCTCCCTTGCAATTTTAAAATGAATTTCCATTGTGGCAAACTTGACAATGTACATGCATATAAAGCCCTCTTTGTATACATTGTAGACAACAGACGATACAAGGTTCACTCTGTTAATGAATTCTGATTACTGCAGCACCGAGCAATGGTGTTCCGTTTGGGACACTGGTTGTTTCGCATCTTTATCTACATTAGAACACTGTACGAAGTAGATAACTCGCAATGCGACATTACGATCACGGAATTAGTTTGTTTAAACCTTTTTATTTTTGCTCGATTGCATTGAAAGCCTTAGGCTTATTTGAAACGATCTCGAGTCCATTTCCTGAGACTAGAACCAGTACTTGGTGTCTATGGGGGAGATGTAAAGTACGCTCACACAATTGGGTATCGGTAGGCGGACACCATATCCACTACACCACTGCGACTAGAAATTCGATCACTGCGACTAGAGATTCGATCACGAAATTAGGTCGAACAATGCGGTTTCTCGGGCTTCGGGTCTAGGTTGGAATCTGCTTGGGCACTCCGATACTGGCAACAATGACAATAAAACAAACACCATTTCATGTGTCAGGGGCGAATAAAAATGTAACAAAATACGACATGCGCACAATTACACTCAACGTGCAACATGCATTATCAACCAGAAACAAATGGTTCTAATTTACCAGATTTCGCGACTATTGTTTGCTACTTTCCTGCGAATGCGAGCACATGAAACACTGAATTCGTTGCTACCAGATAGTTGATCGCAAGAGGGCGAACCGAGGGTCAACCATTGAGATTTTTCCATAAATGTCAATGTTTGGACGTCCCTTTCAGTCTGTTGCCAACATTTTTAAAACTAGGAAAGGTCGAATTTCATTTGCACATGCAATGGCTTTACAAATGGCTTTTTTCTGATCCCTTAGCATGAAATTAAACACCGTAGTTCATATTTACACCGCTAAAACAATTAAATGCTGCTGAGTGTGAACGTTTCCCTATTTCTAAAAATTTATCCGTTGCCAATTGATTTTTTTTCTTCTTAATTTGCATAATACTACCTTAATATTGCAATTGCGTCACGTTTTCACCATTGTATACCCACGTTGTTGATAAAAAGAAACGTTATTTTAAATACGCAACTCTCTCGCGAAATCCGATAATGATTAATACCGCGGTAGTCATTTTTTTATTAAGGATCCAAAACAAAAAAAATATAATATTTATAGATCTTTGATCCATGCAGTTCGATGAGGAAACACCGACCATCTAAGCTTCTCAAAAAGCAATTGTTTCAAATCCGTCTTTTTCGCCGTTTGACGAGGTTATTGCAATTTGTTAGAGAAACCATTAACCTTTTGTGTTCTGAATAATGCTCTAAAATCTTGTGAACATTTTGGTGTATAGTATGAAAGCCCTAAAAATAAAGAATGTAATTACTTCTATATGTTGATATATCTTTGAAAGTATGTATTTATTATTTCATTTAAAGAAATCATACAGGTATGTGAGTATAAGCATGCAAACAGTTTAAATTATACGAAAAAGAATTTTGAAAAATTATAAAGGCGTATGGATAGCAAACAATTTCCCTCTAAACAAATGTTATGTCCTCGAAATTAATATAATAGCAAATATACATATGTAAATAAATAAACTGGATTTGGTGTGTTCATTTTTCCCTGAACAACATGAGTACGAGGTATTTATGCCGTTCCTTTTCGATAACGCTTTCGAGTCATACTCCCCGCCTTTCAAGAACACAGTCATGTTCGGCTGGTCTGAGTCGAGGTCAATGTGTAGCTTCAGGGCAGTCACTTTCCCGTCTGTCAATTCAAACCGGATATCCATGTAATCTGTTCTACCGTCAGCGTTCGTCAGGAACCACAGCTCGTCAACATAATAGCCATAGAAAACTTGTTCATCTTGTGGGAAAATCTTCATTTTACCAAACCTCCCATATCTAAGAATAAGTGAATTCCTATCCAACACTACAATTTCTATATGTCCGAATCCTTTATGTCCATAAACCCCTGTATAGTCCGCCATTTTTCTAGTTATGTTCCATTTGTAACGCGGAATTTCAATGGCTAAGCTCTGATGTTGCAATTCTTTCCAAGGGGCGGGGAATGAACACGTGGTGCTTGTATTAAGCCATGGTTCCTCGCCAAGAAGCAGGTCAGAAGCAAAATACGCAATATTCTGAAATTACATATATTTGTCATTTAATAGAAACTGTTATTACAGCACAATTATTTCGTCATGTTAGGTTGAATACTACCGGTATATATGTTTTAAGTAGAAGTGGAAAGTGCTACATTAGAAGTGAGGAGCACGCGTTCACCCTAATAGCAGTCGATCCTTTTGACGTCAGAGGCCCATTGCTGGCAACAAACACACCACTGCGCATGTCCGGATACAGCCAGAGTTGACTGGAAAACGTCACAATGCCGCCTGAGTGCCACAACTTCCTGTACCCTGCAACAAATAACAAAGAATGAATGTAGAGCATGAGGAGTCTTAATTTCGCGCTCAAGAACAATGCCTCGAGGTCCATGAGCGACATGCCAAAAAATGAAGAGAACGAATTGATACTTAACTTACTTTAAATAATGTGTTAGCATAAACGACTAGGATATCACGCCCATGTTAATGCCCATAGAACCATGGTTAAGGTAAAAATTAAAGGTAACAGTTACAATAAAAGAAATAAAGCATAACTAAGGCGGTATGTCTCTCTTTGTACCCTGGTCCTAACGTAACACGTTTAGATTAAAAAAAACTATGATTACCTGAACTTTAGAAGTATTTGTAACGCGAAACTAGGGAATCGTTTAAAATGTTTCTTCTGGTTTCACTTTCTTGCACCGCGAGGATTGTTTCACATCAATATGGATAGAATCAAATAAGTTATTATTATTTTCGCTTATGTCTCAAGGCTTAATCACTTAAGGACAATAAATCTGTTTTCAGGCACTACATTGAACACTTCAACATGTACAAAACAAATGTGTGCAAGTTTCATTTAAAGTAGTTAGATACTGTAAAATAATACTTCGTGTACCTCTATACAGGGACGACACCCAGCCCATATTGTAGGACACAGAAGCGTCGCTGACAGGATACAGCGGTCGGGTGAGGTCTTTCGCTTCAAACGGATGTGTCATCTGAGACTCGTATGTGGTTTCCAGCCAGTCCGGATGCACAATCGGCGTGTACTCGTGCTTGGTCCGGCCTTTGTTTAGGTGGAATATCATCCATTTGGTCATGTCGTTGGCGGTTGAATAAATCGAACCGGCCGGTCCAGACGGGGACACAGTTCTGACATACGAATGGTACTTAAATTGGCGCCTAAACTTCATTAACGTTTATCACGTTTTTAAAAAAAGGTTTGGTATGCAAGAAACAAAAAGGGCATCACCATGCAAAGTACTCGAATTCAACCAGAGCTTGTAACAGTAGGGGCGTTGTATGTCGTATTGTATTGCTAGCAATATATTGTGAGTTACAAATGATGGTTTGTGAAGCCATATAGATGGCATAATATGAAATTGCACTTGCAGAACTGCATATATACAGTCCAACCTGACTGAGCGGTCACGTGAGAACAGAGGCCCCCTGTATACATCGTTCAGTACAGTTTCATTCACGAAATCATTTTATATTACACCTGAGTATAATGATCACCTGGTTATAGCGGTTAATGCCAGTGTATTTCACTCCGGAAGCTATTTCTACCCATGTCATTTCAAGATGCGAAAAGTGAAAAAAATCCGCGCTGTAGTGTCTTACTTCTGACGTCCAATCGTCGTTTGTGCGTCTATGCTGTGGCTAAAGAATGTGATTGCATAAAATGCCTATGATGTCCTAAAGCCGGCCCGCTGTGAGACAACAACAATAGGCAATAGGGTGTTGAAAAGGTTTGTTTTCCTGTGATAACTATACGTGAAATCAGCCATAAATAATTTATGTTGAAAAACTTTTTTAATCGACAGTATCTTTGTTAACATAACCGCATGTGCAAACGTCTGGTTGAGGTAACGACCTGGCAATACTACCAACTGACCAGCCATCCAAAAAGTGGTAACCCGAAAAACTGTCTACAATGTCAGCTTTAAATTTGTCAATTCCCTGGACTGACCGCTTTTTTCAGGTTCAACAGTATAAGGTAAACAGACGGACACGCAGTGATTCTTAACCCTATACCACCATCTTCTGCGTAGATGTTAGTACATCTGCATCCGCAGTAGTTTGATAAATAATTAATAGACCTGTTAAGCTTATACTTACAGCAACAGGCGTTTGTCCACTGGGACCAATGTACCATTCTTGAGCACGTATGGCGTGGACACATTTTCAATTCCATCACTGGCGTCCACAAAGCCGGTACTACGCATGCCTAGTTTCGATAGGAGGCGTTTCGTAACTAGGTCTTCCCAGGTTTCCCCTGCGAGTGTCTCAATCACGTGACCGGCTAACATATACATGAAGTTGCTGTAGTGAAACTGAGTCCGAAATGGAGCAACGGCTGGCATGTACTGTAGTTTCCTAAATAAAATTACATAACGTATTTCATGAGCGTTCGAATTATTGTCTTTTCAAAGCCATCAAGACAAGGCTCTACCCAGAAACCGAACTCTGCGATTATTAAAACGTATGCGGCATTATACACAACAAAGCTTTAGTAACAATTAAAGAGCTCGTGAGCATTTACACTGTACTTAATGTGGGAATATTTCCATATAGCAATTCGTTTAATACGAGAAACAATAGATCTACAAACGAATGCCCACTCCATTTCACTTGAGGTTTCTTTAAAATACTAAATTATTGATAACAGAAATAAATGAGGGTAAGTAATTTTTTAATAATAATGTACAATGCATGACATGGACGATGAAATTGAAATTGAAGAGAATTTGCTGTCTTAATTCAATATAATGAGAGAGAATAAGAAACAGCAGCTCTTTAGTGGTATCATTCGTCAATTATATGGTGCACTACATGGTATATACCAAATTCGATTGCAGGTACAACATATGCATGCACTTTCCATTTGTTTTTAGCCAGTGTTATTGCGGGTGCAATTTTAACCTACATGTATTCCATTTCCCCGTTAAACAAATTTGGGATTGAAAATTCAACTGCTAATCATCCATCAAGTATTTCAATATTCGTTCTGATATGATCAATACAGCACTGAAATGTAAGATGTTTCATAACATGTACATCATGTTTCATGCCCTTACCATACCATCGTTCAGATCACAAATAAAGCAAACGTTTTTGAGCAAACATTCGAATGTGCATTTGATTCAATCAATACCATTAAATAAAATATGAATAGTGTATGTTGTAAACAAAATGTACCTCTTTAGTGAAAACATATTAAATTAAGCTCGATCACATCGATACCTTAAGTTTTATTGAAACGCTTTCGAGTCAATTTTTTTTCAAACCTGGGCCCGTATTCACCAACCGATTCTTAGACTTAAGAATAAAGAATAGACTTAGAACCAAGAAAAATGTGTTCAGTGTTTAAATATATACAGGCCTCCACTGGTGATTATGTCGTTAACAAAATGTTCTACATGAAGAATAATATAGATAGAGATGCTTACTGCAGAGTTTGACTCAAAATTTAAGAAATTCTTGAATGTTCTACTTTAAAGAATTTTCTTTATTCTTAGACTTAAGTCTAAGAATTAATTGGTGAATACGGGCCCAGTACTTGGTCTCATTGGGTTAAATTGAAAGAACGCTGTCACGGTGGAGATCGAACCCATGACCTCGCGGTCGCGAAACGGACACCATATCGACTATGCCACGCGTATCTATCAACTCTATAAAAAAAAATATCCCTACTTGACGAGATCGGCGCGGGTCATGTTGGCGTCGAATCCCACAAGCAGGGCGTGGAAGTAGGAGGGCGTGCCGACCTTGTGAGCGAGCAGGTCGCGTAGAGTGGTCTCCCGTGTGAGAAGGTCGTCACTCAACCGGAATGTCGCTCCGAGAATATCATAGATTGGCGTGTCCCACGTGACCCTGGAGTAAACGAGAACAAATGAGTCGAGCTCTGGGAATAGGGGGCTTAATGTATGTGCGTAAAGTGACGTCACAGATAACCTGTAGACTATGAAGTCCGCACGGGCTAATCAAGGACGTCAATTTCCGCCTAAACTGGATTTTTTACCACGAAGAGACTTTATTTAAACCAAAAATATCATAACAGCGGAAAATGTCGTTCCTGATAAGCCTGTGCGGACTTCACAGGCTAGTCTGGAACGACAATTTGCGAAAATGCATTTCAACCCGTTTTCTAAGAGTGCGACTCAAATGAGAGTCATAATCAAATAATGTGACTGTGCCAAGGACTTTGACATGAATCTTTAAATGTTACAGTGTGCAGACTTCTGAAATAAAACATTAAGCCCACCACCGAGATATATGTTCACGTAGTCACGACTTACTTTAAAAAGGCAACCGGTTACTTTATGGTCCTCTGCAAAGAGTTTTGCTCGAATTCACAACGCCATTAAAAATTAGTGTTTTGTCACGTAATTATGTATCGTTCGTAGAAAAGACACAGTAACAAACAAAGTTCATTTCTGATTTCTTTGCGTTTTATTTCTGCTTATTAACACAACACAACGTTTCCAAAATGTTTGTCAAATACAAGATACATGCGAAGCCCGCAATGGGCCCATCCCGCGAAAGGCAGCAATAATGCGACTTGTATGTTCGGCCGTTTAAGTAAGACTGTCCATAAATATAGATATAAACAACGAAAGCTTTGATAAGTGTTATGTGTACAATTCTGATTGGCTGTGTAACGTCACGTGTCTACATGTACAATTCTGATTGGCCGTTTGTTAAGTCACGTGTCTGCAACCTAAATATACGTATGCAACGGACACCTAACGAATACATACGGAAATGACCGAAGATTGACACATACGGTAAGCAATATTCGTGTCCGGTAATTATAACCCGAGGCTAATGATTTGTTGATCCAGATGGCTGCCTATTTAAAATTGTATGAAATGTGGTACACATTTCGATCATTATATAAATCCAACAATGCCCCAAATGTGCGTTTTTGTGTGCGTTATGTTACAGTTTCTCTATAGCTCTTTTCCGGGGGGATGCGTACATGAATGGGAGCTTACAGCGTTTAAGTGAAGCTAGTTGGAATTGACTTACACAATGGCGTCGTTTTGATATATTCATAAATTTATTGAGTGTATTTTCACTCGGTAACCCAATTTATTTGTATATTTGTTTTAATTTAGCTTAATACGTGCGCAAATGCTCTGTATTATAGAAGAACATGATGTCAGTACATCCAAATTTTGAAGGTAAGTAAGTAAACAACATATGTGTTGACGGTTTTCCTTCAATAACTTTTTCATTCTGACGACTACGATTTTGAACCAAAACAAATCGAGGGAAACACAAACACTATAGAACTGAAGGTTGCATTCATTGAAAAAAAAATATAAATTGGCTCCCCGGGGGGGGGGGATACAAGCCTTCCCAGTCCTAGTTCTATTACTTTTCGAGTCTCGATTTCTCGTGTTCGGACAAAGACGGGATGTCTGACTTTCTATATACTAGTATATCGTTGCCATGAATTACAAAAGTGGTCGACAGTCGCGACTTGTCAATCAAATAGTGGGCTTCAGAAGAATCGGTTTTTAGTTTAACTTTAAATAAAAGAATGCTGTTTCATATTTATGTGCATTTACACTATATTTGAAATAATTGAATCAACAACCTTAGACTAATAGATCGACGGAACAATATGTATACAATCAACTTACATTTAAATTTTAAAAAACAAACATTGTTAGATCTAAGTATGATTGGACAGTTATTACACCATATTAGTATATTATTTTTGAGCATTAAAAATAGAAATACATTGCTCACCGCCCATGTCTTGACAGCACATCTGCGATGACAGTGCTGGTGAACGCCTTGGTGAGCGAGCCGATGCAAAACGCGGAGTCCGCCGTCGACTTCCGGTTACCCTCGATATCATCAAACCCGTATCCCCGAGCAAGCACCGTCATATCGTTCCTCACGAGTGCCACTGACAGGCCCGGTATGGAGTTGCATGCGACCGTCGTCTCGATGAAGTTGTTAAGCGCATCTAACTCGCTTGAAGTCAACTCGCGCGTCTCCGACTCCATGGACGTAAGTACGAGCAGAAGCGCAAGAACAGCTATGCACGTCATTTCCTGGAAACAACAGCAAGTAATTATTTCGAAATCGACCGATTACATATTTTTCCTTTTAATCCTACTACGAGCTGTACCATTTTGAGATGTTGCTTGGTGTTCATTGCAGCAGTTTACATGTTTGTTTTTTTAAATAGTCTCACAATTAAGATTTTTAAAGCGATTCACTTCCTGCTCAAATCATGTATGTTTTCACAACGATATTTTCATTGTACAGCAGCTGATCAGGGCAAACCTGCAAATGAAAGGATTAAGCAATCTCTCTGGCAAGGGTGCACAATACACAGTACTGCCCGCCGTCCATTGTAGTAAATATTGATTGCTGTTTGCAAAACAAACCGAGCCCTAATTACCCGCGCATTATTGGTTATAGACTATTTATATGTGAGTATACTAAAACAAGCGGACCAAATAATGTTTCCAGTTGGCTCCGATATAATCAACACGTGCTTCGAAAAATATATAATATCGTATCGAATTGGTTCACTACATCTGCTTAATTACACCCAAAATATGTGTATACTAAAATTCCAAACCCACGCGCATTTTATATTCTTGTCGTACACTTCGACACACAGCAAACAGATAAAAAATACTCAGTCTACAGAATGTTTTCCACCCAGTCACATAGAAAGTTCCCCTTAAGTCATCCATTCAGTCATAATCATGAATTCCCACTGTCACACATGCTGTAATTCGCAGAGTCACACACTCGTTTCCTCCCAAAAAATACCTATTCGGTCTCATAGACTGTCCCTCGCTCAGTCAGACAGACAGTTTGCCATTCAGTCACAAACCGTCATCCACAAACAAGCAACCGCTCAACCACTGGGTCACAATGATAGTTACTTACCCAATCACAATGCCAGTTTCCCACCTAATCACACATATCGTTATCAACCCAATCACACAGGCATTATCCACCAATAACACATCCAGTTACCCATACAATTACGCAGACAGTTACCCAACTAATATCACAGCCATTTACCCGCACAATCACATAGACACTTACCAAACCAATCACACAGTCGTTTACCAACCCAATCACACCTATAGTAACCCATTAAATCAAACAATCGGTGACCAAACATATCACACAGCAAGTTACCCATCCAATCACATAGACAGTTACCTACCCAATCACACAGATAGTTACCAACCCAATCAAACATTTAAATACACACCCATCTTACAGACAGTTACCCATCCAATCACACAGACAGTTACCCAACCAATCACACAGTCAGTGACCCACCAAATCACACAGCCAGTTACCTACCAAATCACACAGAATCTTACCCACCCAATCACACAGCCAGTTACCCACCCAATCACAGAGACAGTTACCCAACCAATCATACAGCCAGTAAACAACCCAATCACACATATAGTTACCATCCCAATCACACAGTCAGTTATCCAACCAATCACACAGCCAGTTATCCACCCAATCACACAGCCAGCTACCCACCCAATCACACATATAGTAACCCATCCAATCACATAGATATTTACCCAACCAATCACACAGACAGGTACCCACCCAATCACACATAGAGTTACCAACACAATGACATATTTAGTTAACAACCCAATCACATAGACAGTCACCCACCCAATCACACAGCAAGTCACTAACCCAGGCATACAGTCGATTACCCCCATTTACCCACCCAATCACACAGTCAGTTACAAAAAACATTTAACAGCCAGTTTACCACGCAATCACACAGCCAGTTCCCCACTATCACACAGACAATTACCTTCCCGATCACACAAATAGTTACCAACCCAACCAAAAAGATAGTTATCCCCCCAACCACACAGAAATTACCCACCCAATCACACAGTCAGTTTAACACCCAAGCACACATATAGTTACAAACCCAATCCCACAGATAGTTATCAATCCAATCACACAATCAGTTACCCACCCAAGCACAAAGACAATCACTCACCGAATCACACAGACAGTTACCCACTCATTCAGACAGATAGTTTCCCATCCAATCACACATATAGTTAAAAACCCAATCACACATATAGCTGCCCACCCAATCACACAGTCAGTTATTCACCCAATCACACAATCAGTTACCCACCCAATCACACAGCCAGTCACTTACCCAATTACACATATAGTTACCCATCCAATCACACAGTTACCCAACCAATAAGACAGACAGGTACCCACCCAATCACAAATATAGTTACCAACCCAATAACACATATAGTCATCCACCCAATCACACAGCAAGTTACTAACCCAGTCAAACAGCCAGTTATCTCCAGTTACCCACCCAATTACACAGTCAGTTACCCAAACAATCACACAGCCAGTTTACCACCCAATCACACAATCAGTTACCCACCCAATCACAAAGAATATTGACCATCCAACCACACAAATAGTTACCAACCCAATCACACAGATATTTACACACCCTATCACACACACAAGTTACCCGCCCAATCACACAGCAAGTTACCCCACCTAATCAAGCAGTCAGCTACCCACCCAAGCACACAAATAGTTACAAATCACACAGATAGTTACCCATCCACTCACACAGCCATTTATTCACCCAATCACTAAGACAATTCCCACCCAATCGCACAAACAGCTACACACCCAATCATACAAAATGTTACCAACCAAATCACATAGATAGTTAATTACCCACCCAATCACACAGAAATGTACTCACCCAATCGCACATATAGTTACCCATCCAATCACACAAATAGTTACCCACCCAATCAAACAGCCAGTTACCAACCCAATCACACAGATAGTTACCCACCCAATAACACAGAAGTTACCCACCCAATCACACAGTCAGTGACCCAACCAATCAAACAGCCAGTAACCAAACCAATCACACATATAGTTGCCAACCCAATCACCCAGCCAGTTACCCACCTAATCACAGAGACAGTTACCCAACCAATCAAACAGCCAGTAACCAACCAAATCTCAAATATAATTGCCAACCCAATCACACAGTCAGTTATCCACCCAATCACAGACAGTTACCCACCCAGTCACACAGCAGGCTACCCACCCAATCACACATATAGTTACCCACCCAAACACACAGTCAGTTACCCAACCAATCACACAGACAGGTTCCCATCCAGTCACACATATAGTTATTAACCCAATGACACATTTAGTTAACCACCCAATCACACAGTTACCCAACCAATAAGACAGATAGGTACCAACACAATCTTATATATAGTTACCAACCCAATGACAAATATAGTTAACCACCCAATCACATAGACAGTCACCCACGCAATCACACAGAAAGTTACTAGCCCAGTCAAACAGCCAGTTACCCAACCAATCACACTGTCAGTTACCCAAACAATCACACAGCCAGTTTACTACCCAATCACACAGTCAGTTACCCACCCAATCACAAAGACAATGGCCTACAAAAAGTTGCCAACCCAATCACACAGATATTTACCCACCCAATCACACAGAAACTTACCCGCCCAATCACACAGCCAGTTACCCACCTAATTAAACAGTCAGCTACCCACCCAAACACACATATAGTTACAAACCCAATCACATAGATAGTTATCCATCCATTCACACAGCCAATTACCCACTCAATCACTAAGCCAATTATCCACCCAAGCATAGACAGTTACACACCCTATCACACAAAATGTTACCAACCAAATCACACAGATTGTTAATTATCCAGTCACACATTCAGTTACCTACCTAATCACACAGTCAGTTGCCCACCCAAGCACACATATATTTACAAATTCAATCACACCGATAGTGGCCCATCCAATCACACAGCCAGTTACCCACCCAATCACACAGACAGTTACCCACCCAATCACACAGATAGTTACCCACCCAATTACACAGACAGTTACCCACCCAATCACACAGACAGTTACCCACCCAATCACACAGAAAGTTACCTACTCAATCATACAGACAGTGTCCCATCCAATCACACATATAGTTACCCACCCAATCACACAAACCGTTACCCTCCCAATCACACAGATAGTTACCAACCCAATCACACAGATATTTACCCACCTAATAACACAGACAGTTACCCACTCACTCAATGATGAAAACTTTGGAAGACGCAGTAAGACGAGAATGTTTAGCTGGCTGTCACGGGAAGAGCACGGTCATCGGACGGGTTTAACGCGTTGGTATTAATGGAAATGGCGTGTGTTGTGTGGCTTGTCACTGACAAGTGGAGTTTTCCGCGCACAAAGCACTACCTAAGACGCACATAGCACTACCTAAGACCGTCTTGAACAAGTGCTAAATACGAATATTCAATGCCTTATCACGCCTGTATCACTTCTGATTTGAAGCATATAAATACAGAAATTTTCTTAGACATTTGCATTCTCAGGCTTTATGTCAAGGGGTTAATATGAACCTTGAAAACCGGCTGAAGAAGATCGGCAACTGTGAGGACCAGCCGTGTGCGGTGATTGAAGATTCAACAGTGCAATGGCAGTGGAGTTCCCGTTTTACGACCGTGCTCAACATGTGATCAACAGGGCTTCAGACGCGATAAGACCGCGGCTAGCCGTGGCAACTTTTTCCCAGCGTTTACACACGCGCGAACATACATCTTACCTTACAGGCGGCTGAACGTGGCTCGCCGTGTATTGTTTTAGCAGTGGAATAGCCGCCGATGGCCAGACCAAGTACAAAGCACGTCCAAAGCACAACCAAGCCATCATTGGCTCCAGAAATTCCGACTAACGACCATGTCAACCAGATTTTCAAAACATTTTGTACGTGATTAAGCCGTAAAGCGCTGTGTGACCGGGAATTTAAAGTACAAAATAAAGTACATGTTTTGTTCCGTTGAAACAGACATGAATTGCAAATTCAAAGAATGTGGTTTGGCGCGTATTAACATTAGACTTAATTAAAAGCCGGGGAGAACACGTTTTTCAGACCAAATCGTCCCATTGGTGCAAAAAGATACCATGTAACAATGAAATTAGAGGGCACATGGTATTTTTTTGCACCAAAGGGTCGAAATACAAAGTGCTTTAAGTAGATGTCTATGGGTACACAATATACCTTCATCGCAGGTCGAATACCTTCGAAGCAGATATGAATAACCGTTTTCATAGTTTAGCAATTTTCAAAATGTATAGCTTACATAATTCATGAGTTTGATGCAATTTGAGTGATGTTTATGTTCACGAAGTGATTACCAAATGCCGAGCACCACGGGTAACATAGCATCTGTTCCCAAAATGTAATGCAACGAAATATAAACTGTATTCAAATATAGATCACTCACGCAAATTCACAATTATAGTGGGGGGTTTTCAACATGTAAAAGATTGCCGAAAACATATGACTAGCGTACTTTTGTATTTTCCAGATGTATGTTGACTTAGTGCAAGTTGAGCTAGAACATTTACTTATCTGGTAAGATAGACACGTGTTCTTTTTTAATAATTCATAAGGCCCGTAGCCAGGGTTTTGAAAAGGGGGTGCGATTTTTCCAATGAACGATTTGAATTTAGCAAATACGTGGCAAAGGGGTTAGGTCCTGCAATCGGGGAGGGGGGGGGGGGGTCTGCGGTCTGTCACGGGAATACATTAAGTTATACGGTGTTTAATCCGACACGAGAATGCGCGCACATACTTTGTTTACCTATGCAACAACTAATTTATAGAATGTAAAATCAACAATAAGAACGGTATAAAATATCATTATTTATTGGAATCTTGATTAAATTAGTGTATTTTACCATTTCAAAATTCTACCATTCATAAATCAAGAAAATATTTGACTTTTTTCAAAACAATTGTTTGTCTGCTACTACGGATAGTACCAGAGGCTTAGCATTGCTCTAAACGGCATGATAATGATAAACGTGCTAATAGTGTATTGTACAACAAACACTGATGAACACAACTGGGTCTTCTCTAATCTGCAGCAATACAAAACAGAAATTAAAATGGTATAACTGGTAACTTTTTTTAAAACTATTTTTAACAAATCAGTTATCTTTTTGTTAACGAATTTCAGAACAATATAAAAATTAAGGCTTCATAAAGACCCTATAATCACAAACTACTGGTCTCAAAGTCCTTAACAATGTATACCAGGACGTTGAAGAAAAAAAATGGACTTATTTGCCCATTATTCTCGAGATCCGTCACAGTTAATGCACATTAAACGTTAACGTCCACCTGATCATATGTTATAACGTATTAAATTCATTATAACAACTGTTTAATAGTAGGTCATTTTTCCTAGTGTCAAGTTTGAGATAATTAAAGCATTGTGGAAATTTCTGTATGTGGAGCAGAACAGATGCCATAAAGTGTTAGTAAACTACAGAAAAGGCTACATTGTTTTGTAGAAATGATTGTTTTCTTTCCATACAATGAAGAAATCATCATGTCTTGAGCATAGCTAATATTATTTGTTGGAAAACCCTTTAGGTGATCCGAAAATGGCTGTGCGGGGATATAACAAAACGACAACACAGTCTGTCGAAAATGCTGTGCTGTCTTCGTCAATTGTCGACATGGTGTCCGTAACAAACTGGCATAACATTATGTTAATAATCATCTAAAATGTACTTTCTTTTTTATAAGATTATTTATTCAAGTTAATCAAATTGTTTTTTCCAGCCATATAGATGATTGTAGAAAAAGGTTAGTGGACTGGAATTTCAACCCACAATACGCAGGCTTCATCATTACGTTATGATATATATTACAGTTATAGCTTTAACAGACATTCATAACGATGATGAACGTTACAAAACAAAAAATTAGTATCAAATATCTATAAATATATATCGATATTATATGGATTAGAGTGCCAGGTTAATAATTTTGCATTATACAGAAAACAAATATCTATTTCAGATTTCAACAACACTGCGGTTTAAAATTGTAAATAAAAATCACACACTATCTTGGAAATGACTACATCGAGAAATTAATTGTATGGTGACCTGTTGGTAGCCTATTGAATTCAACATTATTGTAACGCTTAAATACGAAGACTCACTGGATTCCGGGAAAAGATAAAAAAAAAACGTTGTTGCGTCGAATAAAGTTGGGGGCAACTTATCGTACAAAATATTTTTTTACTTGTCAAAAAATATTGAGTGCGAACGCACACAACGCCCTCCCCCCCCCCCCCCCTCTGGCTACGAGTATGTGTATTCTATAGAATATTTAACACTGATTTCGCATTAATATACATAGATGGTACTATTATCGGTCGCATCACGAATCAATTAACCAATCAAAGCAGTTTGACCGATTACAGAGCAATTTTCCCGGGAAAGTTCGATATAATTGACATTTGCATGAAGGTACATGTTCTAATTAATTAATTGACAACCATCACACACGTTTTCAATGACGGCAAAGAGAAACTCTAAAAAAATACAGAGAACGTTCTACTAACGCTCATCATGTAATTATTCATACTGTAATGAAATGACAATATCAATGCATAATGTATATAGCATGATGTAAAATCGTATGGTAGATTTAGTCTAGTTTAATTCTATTTTGTTATTCTTACGTCCATGTATTAGAATGATCTTAAAGGGAACGAAATTATCGATGAGTTGTGAAAAAGACACT